>NC_046657.1:163798547-163831420 GCF_010883055.1 Belonocnema kinseyi
GAGGGAGCTCTTCTTAATATTTTGACACCAAAATCATGTCGATACACCTTACCGACTGCGAGTAAAGCCACCCACGCTTTAACTTGACAGACTGTAAGTATGACCCGGACTCTGCACCGTCGATTGGAACGCTTCATAAGTCGTTTCCCGAATTTCGTTGTGGCCGTACGAACACAGTTGACGCTGAACGATCTGGGCGCCCAAAAGAGGTCACTACACAAGAAAATGTCGAAAAAATCCATGATATGATGTTGAATGATCCCAAAGTTAAATTGAGAGAGGTAGCTAATGCTGTAGGCATATCATTGGAACGTGTGGGCAATATCGTGCATTCAGTTTTGGGCATGAAGAAGCTCTGCGCGCAGAATTTGAAATTATTTTCGCGTGAGCCGACCGATTTTTTTCGCCGATTCATAACCATGGATGAAACCTGGATCCACTACTACACTCCTGAGTCAACGCAACATGCAAAACAGTGGGTTCCACCGGACCAAAGTGCTCCGAAGCGTCCAAAAACGCAACAATGGGTCGGAAAGGTTATGGACTCCGTATTTTGGGATGCACATGGCATTTAAAGAAGAAAAAACCGCTTTATCATCACGACAATGCGCCTGTTCATTCATGCTTAGTTGCACAACCAAAATTTCATAAAATCTGCTTCGAATTGGTTCCTCAGCCACTGTATTCACCAGACCTGGCCCCCAGCGATTATTACTTGTTCCCTAACCTGAAGAGATGGCTCACCGGTAAGCGTTTTTACTCAAATGAGGAGCTCATAGCTGAAACTGAGGCGTATTTTGGAGACCTTCCGATCGAGTACTTTTCGGACGGTATTAAAAAGTTAGAAAATCGTTGAACTCGCTGTATCGACCTAAAAGGAGAGTATGTTGAAAAATAAAACCGACTTTGGCCAAAAAAACGTCTCCGTGTTTCATTTTTGAGGCACTTATCAGACTGTCTAGTACTTGAAAGAGGCAGTACGCTTCATGGCAACATTACAGTAGGCCGTGTTGAGAATGGCAAATGTTTCAGTTGCAGATTTCCCGAGTTTCACACAAAATTTCACAGCAATTCGTTGCTCTTGCAGGCTGTCCTTTTTACAATCCGACAAACAAAAAACACACTCTTCACTTCAAACCGCGTAGCTTATCAAAAAATGAAGATATCTGCGACTGGAATACCGCGTTTTAAACAGCTGATCTGTACGAACTTAGCGACCCCAAGCGGATTCTCCTGAAACCAACTCGAGCCGCGAAATTCAAACAGTCCGCGTATTTTTTTAACAGACCTCGTATGAAGACTGGCGGTTCAATGTTATTATTAAAGTAATTGGTTAATTGGTTAATTTATTATAACGATAATTTTTGTATATACATGAAAATATATCGTTCACATTGGTTAATACATGTATCTTCGAAAAAAAAGATAGTGTAGGGACGTTCTAAGAAAAAACGACAACTTTCTCTATCTATAGTCTGTAGTTGTTTGTAGGAATACTTTTATAACGTTTAAAAAGAAAATACAAGTCTGCTAGTGACCCTTTTTCAACCAATATTTCTAGCATAATCCATCAAAATTTCATTTATAAAAGTAAAAACAAAATTTTCCGCAAAAATATGCGAAATGCATAGTTGAGATACAAATGTTGTGAATAATATTTTTTCATAAGGTGCACAGTTGTTGGTTTGGCTGTAAAAATTTTATTTAAAGTAAAAAATTCTATTTTTCAGAAAAAAGATGCGAGCTATCCATGAAAATGTTAGAAAGAAAAATTTTTCATCCCAAAAATATATGAAAATTTACTTGAAACGTTTTCTTGGTAATACGGATGGTTTTTGTTTCAATCGTAATAAACCTTTCAACAAAATGAAAGTTACATTTTGAGAAGAAGCTATAAGATATCCGAGAAATAGTCTGAAACAAATTGAGGCTTTCGGAAAGACCTACATAAACGCTTGTAACGCTTTTTTGTTGAAACTGACTTATTGAAAATAAAAAATACAAATTGACAGCCAGATAGCGTGTGGTATGAAAAAAATTCTAGGAAAGAAAATGTATGCTTTCAAAAAGAATGAGACAGCCGACTGTAAATATTTTATAACAAGACAAATCGCTATTCATGTAATCATCGATAATGCAATTGACAAACAAAAATTCAAGACATCAGCCTAATGACGCGAGGTACAAGAACAAATTATTTCTTTGAAAAAGGCGAAAAATTCTCTTTTAACTCATGTACTTATTTCTTGTAAATTCGCAAAAGCTTTCTCCCAAAGATTATTTTTTATCTGAAAATTTAATTATTTGTTTAAGAATTTAACAATTTTCTTAAGAAGAAATTGTTTTTTTGTGTTTTTTGGTTTAAATTTTCATCTTTTAAGTAAAAATATTTCATCATTGTTCGATCGAAGTGAAACTGATTTCTTTTTAAATTTGACTATTTTCTAGGAAATTTTCTCTTTATTTGAAATTCCTATTTTTGTGTTGAGAAGTCAGTACAAATTTTTTGTGAATAAATTTTTTTTTCATTTTGTCATTTTTATTTAAAAATTCAAATTTTCGGGAAATTTTCATTATAAATTCACCAATCTTGTTGAAAAGTCATACTTTTCGGTATGGTAACTAATAAGCAGAGAATTAAATTATTGTTTACAATTCTTAGTTTCGTCTTAGAATGCGAACTAAAATCTTCTTCGGATAAAGATGTAACTGTTGAAACTTTATCTTTTTCATTTTAAAATTTACCTGGTTTTTCAGAAATGCCATTACGCTTGGATACAAATGTAACTGTTTGGTTGAAATTTCTACAAATTTGTTGAAAAGTCATACTTGTTCGTTCTAAATATAGCTGTTTTTTGAAATTTTCACTACATTCTCGAAAATTTACTTTTTGCTTAAATTTAATATTTTGGTGTTAAAAAGAGAACAGGAATATTTTCTGTATGAAAATCGAACTATTCTCTTCAATAAAATTTTTTTCAATTAAAAATTCGCCTATTTTGAGATAAATTGCACTTTTTTTGAATAAAAATGCAACTTTTCGGTTAAAAATTACATTTGTTTGTTAGAACGTAATACTTTTTGGTTAAAAATTGCACTATTAGGTGAAAAATCTAATTATGTTGTAGAAAAGTTACTTTCAGATTGAAATTTATATTTTGCTATTGCACTAACAATTCATCTGGTTTAGTACAAATTTCATCTCTGTGGGATAAAAATGAAACTATTTGGTAGAGAATTTAACTGTTATCTTAAACTTCATACTTTTTGGTTAAAAATATTCGCCTTTTTGTATTAAACTTTCAAAATTTGTCGTACAAACTTATTTTTTGTTCAAAAATTCAGATTTTGATCTTTAAAATTCAACTGGAATTTTTTTTTTTTATAGAAATTCAACTATATGGAATTAGAAAAATAAACAAAAATGCATCTTCTTCAAGAGCAATTTAATCTTTTTTGGATATAAATTCAACTATTTGGTAGAAAATGCAACATTTAAAAAAAAAAGTGATTCCTTTTTATTGAAAATTTGTCTTTTTGGATTAAAAATTAAATTTTTTTCTTAAAAACTTATTTGTTGTTTTAAAATTCATATTTTGACTATGAAAAGTAATTTAAAAGCTTTTTTAAGAGGAAGTTCAATTTTTTTAATTTATATTTTTGATTTGAAACCACATATGTTTTAGTAAACATTTCATTTCTTTATGAAAATGCAACTTTTTAGTTAAAAATTATTCGTATTTGCTTGAGTATTTAACTATTTTCTTCGAAAGATTTGGTTGAACAATTTTGTTTAGAAATCATTTTTTTAATATTGATAATTTTAGTTCCATTTTGATTAAGATTGTTCTTTTTTCGTTGAAAATTCTTCGTTTTAGTAAAAAAATACTTTTGGTTTGAAATATAATTTTTTTCAAAGTAAAGCTGCATAAGTTTCGGAGCAAATTAATTTTTTCTAAAATGCCATATTTTTGTTTGATAATACAATTTTTGTAGAGCTTATTGGTCTTTTTCCTTCAATGTTTAACAATTTTGGTAAACTTTTATTACTTTCCCGTGTGAAAAATATTTATTTGTTCATAATTCCTCTTTTTGGCTTAAAAGTTTGTTTTTTTTTTTGTACAAATTTCATCTGTTTTAATTAAAATCCAGTTTTAGGACGGTCGCGAAGCTCATGTGGAGCTCTCGTGGTGCTCAAGCTATAAAGCTTTTTGTGCCACACACTTAACTATACAAGGGTTTGCTGCCTGAACCTAGCTAATGTCAGGAATTGGCATAATACATGCAGGTATGTTTAATAAATCCTTTTGCATTTCCTGCACTCTGTTTTGGGGTTATAACCAATTTTGTGCATATGGGGGTTGAAGTGGTTTCGTCCAGCGTGCATTTAAATCACTTTCCTTTACTTCTTTGTTTGGTGAACCCAGTATTTCCCTAGTTCTGTTTATTCTGTACGTGTAGCCCAGGCTTGATTTTAACTGTCGGCGGACCTTTGCTTGCTCCCAGTATTTCGGGTGCTTTAAATGGATCCAGTTTTTGATTCCCATCTCGACTGAGTGCCGGTACCGGTTCCGATCCTACGTATTAAATTGCCGCACCACATTTTGCTAACTGGTACACTTTTTCTCTGACATTGGCCCCATATAAGAAACACTTTGATTTTGTTTGCTAGTTAATTTAAATGCCATTTTTCATTCCCAGACCAGTTCTGACGTTATGTCTGGTTGCCCTACCGTAGTTAGTGTCGCTGGGCTATCCAAGCAGATCTTAATCTGTCTGCTAGCAGCGTTTTTTTCAGTAGTGTTTCAGCACTGCGAAGAGCGGCTAGGACCTCCGCTTAAAGGACAGTAGCATGTGAGTAGCAGCCATCTGTATTCCAGATTTTCTACTGAAGGAATGGGTTATCATTTTCCTTCCATATATCCTGCCGTCTAAACTAAGAAATAATAGGAGTGCTCTCTGATTTAAATGGAAATATTCTAGAAAAATCATTTCTGCTAAGAATTTTAGTATAGAAACACATTATCAATAATGCAAGTACACCTTTTTGGTAAAACGAATGTGCTATTTCAGATTTTGTAAGAAAAAATGGATTATACAAACAATTTCTATTAAAAATGTTGTGGGGACTTTTCTGAAATCAAATTCCAGCTAAAAAGTACGCAAAGTAGCTTGCGGAGTGTTTCGCTGTGAAGTTATCAAGCGTTCAGCCCTCGATACAACAAGAAAAAGCAGCAAATGCCATGCATCGCATGCCGAATGTAACCGATGCCGCGTTCACCTTCTCTCAAGCACCGCAAAGTACTTTTCTAACTTAACTATATGTAGCATGAACGTTTCAAGGTTGGCCGACAGTCAATTAACGATGATGAGCGTCCTGGGCGTGCTTCAGCGTCAACTGACGACCCACACGTTGACAAAATCAACACCCTGGTGCGCGAAAATCGACGTCTGACCATCAGGGAGCTTGCCGTAGAGTGTGGGATATCAGTTGGATCTTGTTACGAGATTTTGATCGAAAAATTGAAGATGCACCGCGTCACTGCGAAATTTGTGCCACGCTCCAGCTCACTTAGCACTCAGAACTCGTGCGTTTTTGGCCAAACACTCGATTGCTGTTCTTCCCCACCCTCCACACTCACCTGAGCTTGCTCCTTGTGACTTTTTCTTGTTCCCAAAACTAGGAAAAAACCTCAAAGGAAGAAAATTTGAGACGATTTTGGAGATTAAGGCAAATGCGACGTACCAGGACTGTTTCAACAAGTGGAAGCACCTTTGGGATAGGTGTGTGCGTAGGGGAGGAGAGTATTTTGAAGGAGACCCAGACGTGTAACTTCCAAATAATGTAAATTTTTCTTATGACCTCAATCCGCGTATTTTTTGAACAGACCTCGTATTCTAACCTAGACAAAAATTGAATTCAGGCGGTTTAAAGCTAACTACAAATAAGATATTCACTACAGCCTCATACTATAAGTATATTCTTTTGTTTTGTCGAAAAAAATTGCTGCAACTTGGCTGTCTTGTCGGGGAAAGGGATCTTAAATAGACTACTGGTACCAACAATGCTGTAAATATAGGGCCCTTTGGATATTTTACGAAAATGCTACCATAATCACCCACATCACGATATTCATCAGTGGCTTTAGAATGTTCGTACGATACGAAATTTACAACTATATATTTTTGATTCCCTTGAAAGCTTATGTAAGCGATATTAAGTTTAAGAAATTCAGTTCTCAGTACGGTGCGAGATCCCCCTTTGAGTGAACCTGTTGAATCCGAATCTTTTGGAATATAATGTTGGTTGTTAGGCAATGCTATACTCGTATAAGCCATAAAGTTGTCAGTAATCTTTGGCTCACCATTGTCAAGGTGAATCATACTTACACTAATCTGCAATTCTTTAAGGTATTGAGGAAATCCATCTGCACCTAATTTTTGAAGTAAAAAACTGACGTTTATGAAGCTGTTGTACACTTATATGTGCAATGGAGAAAGTTTATGATGACTTAAGAGAAGAAATCGAAATATTACGAAAATTTAGTGAATTCTAGTGCATCTCAGAGATTTATGAAAATTTAGGATACCAAAGAATTGTTAAAAATCAAGTAAATTCTCATGTGTTCCAAAGAATAATGAAATTCAGCACGAATGCATTACGACAAAAATTAGGTGTTTATTGGGCACCGAATAAAAAGACGTCTCGGAATCATATGCCCCTTTTTGAAAGAAATCTATATTCATAACGTCATTTGGGACATGGTGCACAGAAAACTTTATACCGAAAAAATTCTTCCCATTGTATCAATACATTTATCATATTTTGTTGGCCACCGTAATTCTTCATAATAATAAAATACTACTTGAAATCTTATGAAATAGTAGGTAATTTTTGCAATTAAAGATCTTTTAAATATATGAAGATTTTTAGTACAAATTGAAAATTTGAATAAATGGTTCTTATCATGTTTTCAAGAACTAAGGCTTCGAAAGAGGTCACGTTAAATCAATGAGAATTGTTTTGCTGAAATCTTTGTTTAACTGTTGAGCATGGGCTGACACACTTCGTAATATGAAATTGTATGAGCACTAGTACATTCACCTCTACGAAATAGAAATAAAAATCTTTGGCTAAAAGTATATTTTTTCATCCAACGTTATCTCTCCCGAGGTTTCAATTTTGACTTGACTAAGCAAATAACTATATTTAAAAATTATTTACTTTTCTTTAAAAGTTGGAAAGAGAAGAATTGTACAAAATATTTTTAGGGGGAAATAAACCATGATTCATTGAATTCAATCATTTAAAACAGACAAGGAGTAAGCAGCGACAGTTAGAAAAATTTCAGTTGCAAAAACTGTTGTTTAAATAATTAATTTTTATAAGATTTAAACTTCTGTTCTCAAAAACGATGTTTCTCTGTTGGTAAGACATAACCGATAATATTATTTTTATTTTCAAAATTCAATATAATAGGGTGGGTCAATTTGTAGGGAGCCGTAAAAGTGGACGTTGCGTACCCACTCACGGTGTTCTTTTGATCATTTTAAGAATTTTTACCCAAAAAACCATACCTCTAAAATGAATCTAGAGCCTCCCAATTTTTCGAGTGAGGTTTTTTTCCCAAAAGTGATTCAGATGTTGTAAGAAAAAGACAAAAACACATTTTTGGCTCTAGTAAAATGTGTGTCCGGGAGTTTTTGAGATTGAGGAACCCACTTTTGACATTGATTTTTATGTTTGAGTTCCGCCAGAGGGCGCTTCCGTACATTTTTTTTATCACTTTTTTGGGGGATGCGGACGAAATTGTTGCGAAAATCGACGCACATTTAACTTTCTTATAATGGAACCACAAATTTTAAATAGATCAAAATGATCAGAATTGAAAATTAGAAGGAAACCCATGCATGACCTACATAAATTGTATTGGCTATTTTAAATTTGTAATTGCATCACGAGAAACTCAAATAGTCGATTTTCTCAACAATTTCGTCTAATTTTCCCAAAAAAGGTGATACAATCGAAAAAAATGTATGGAAGCGCCCACTTGATATCGTCGTATCACAATAAAAGAACACTAATAATTAATATGCATCAACGTGCCGTGACTCATACAGTACCTTATTCAAAAAGAAGTAATGTCCAAATTAAATTTTGTTTCCTTTCAATTTATTTTTTAAGTGGTTCAAAGTTTAAAATTTGAAGAAATTTTTGAAGAAGTGAACATTTGTTTCTGTCTAAAAATAAAATTTGTGTAAAGAAATAAATCGAAAATCTCCATTCATTGTTCTTGAAAGCTTGATTCGTTTTTAAGTGACTTGAAATTTCTTGAACTTGACATTAAAATTTAAAAGTAAACTCAGCTGCTGACTTAAAATTTCTTTACAACTACTGTTAATCTAATTTGTGATAAAACTTAATTTCAGTCATTTAAAAAACTATTTTTTATTGTTAATTATTAATTACCGATGGGCTAAACATTCGAATTTTGTGTGTGCAATTGTTTAATTTTTGCTGGCCAATTTGCATTAATATCTCTATCAAAATTCGAGTTGAAACTCGAAATTTTTTTTCCCAATTTGATATAGAATACCAAAGCACTATTATTTTAAAAATATCAGCCTCATAAGTTTCTTTTATAGGATCTCAAAAAACCCTATAGGTGAAAAATTTAGCTTTGAGAGTTTTTAACGCCAATTATTATTTTCTTGGGGTTTTTAAATACAATCTTTTTCACTACATAAACTATTACTCTCTACTGACAATTATCTCACAACTACAATTTATTATTATTGATCATAATATTCTTTTTAAATAATGTTAAAAAGTTACGTTTATTTCACAAAATTTTTTACTTTTTGTCTACATTTTACTGAAAGTGTGGTAGCTATGAATGAAATTCCACAAAACTAATTGTTCAAAGAAATGATTATTGTTATCAACTATTTTCACTTTCTGTCAACTTTTCAGTTAGAGCGAGGTGACAATTAAATTTAATACACATCCTTGTTTAAATAAATTATTATCGCTTTATGAACGTCTTCTTTTATATTAATACAGGATAGATGCGATGTTATCTTAAATTTTTAACTATTTGTCCACTTTTTACTGAGTGAGATAATGAAAAATATAATTGTTTAAACAATTTACTAGGCTTTATAAGTATATTCTATTCGAGTAGTGCTAGAAAGTAGCAGATTTTCTTTAAAATTTAAACTTTTCCCCGCCTTCTTAGTTAGGAACAAATGAAAAATAGTAATAATAATTTAAGCAAAAAGGCTCCTTACCTATTCAAGGAAAATTTACATTCAATATGATGCATATAGAAAATTGAGAAAATTTGAATTTTAGAAAAATATATAATTTCAAAAAAGAAAGAAATTGGTTGAAAAACAATCATTTTAATCTAAGTACAAAGTGAAAAAATGGATTTTTTAAAAAAAGCTCAACTTCTAGCATAATTTTGATATAATATAATTGAAAATAATAATCGATGTTTTAAAAAATTGTGTTTTTATCATGAAATAATTATGACCTTACTGGGAGTAAAATGTTGGCAAAAATTGAAGAATGCCATGAAAATCCACAACAAGCTAGCATTAGTACAGAAAAATATAGTTTTAAACCTTAATAATTTATTTAGGAAAAAATGATTTTTGAAGTGCACAAATCTTTACCTCGTTCTAAGTGAAAAGTAGACGAAAAAATTAATATTAAAAAAACCCGCAACCTTATAGCATTATACGAAAAAAGTATATTAATAAATATACATTTTTCAAACATTTCTGTTTATTGACTTTAAGTTATTATTACATCACTTTATTACAAAGTTGACAAAATGTGGACAATGTGAGGAACAACTGCAATTTTCGAGAAATATTTCAAAAGAATATTATTATAAATGATAATCAGTTGTTTAAAGAATTATTCATGTTACATTTAATCTGCTATTTTCTTGTTATAATTGAAAATGAGAGTAATATTTAGTAGTATTATTTTAGAAAATCCTAAACAACAATTTTTTACTTATGGGGCTTTTTTGGGATGGTATTAAATAGATTTACGGGGATAATATTTTAAAAGAAACAATTCGCTTGTTTTCTACAGATAATTTTTAAGACAATGATTGGGAGTTAATGCGATTCACCTGATATTGTCAATTCTGAATGAAATTCACAAAAACATATTTTTTCTTAAGGGGAATACGTGTTAAACTCTTAGGTTTAAGGAACGTCTAAATATAATTGTTTCCTTTAAAAAATGAATTTTTGGGCAACCCTAGTATAGACTAAATATTATTATTATTTTAGAACAATTTAACAAATCACAACGAATTCTATGCGATTTTGAAGGGATGCAAAAATCTTTTAGTTTTTCTAAAATAATTTCTAGAGAAATCTAAATATTTCAAAGATTTTTACAAAACAATTTACAAAAACTTACAACATTGTCGAATTAGGCAGATTTTAAGGCATTTCCAGATATTTTACAAACTTTTAAGCATTTTCAGTTGGTTTTATGATATTCTAGGACCTATTCAATAACTTTGAAAGTTTCATTGGATATTAAACAGGTTTTAGAAATTGCTAAGTATTGAAAAATATTTGAAGGATTTTGGAAGTAGATCAACATATTACAAAAGCGAATAAACTCTTTTTAAGGTCGTTGTCGCGCACAACCAATCTTTAAATATAGTTGTTTAATTTAAAGAATATTTTCTCCCTGCTAGCTTAAACTTAAAAAATAATTTGAATTGAGATGATTTTATAATTTGAACGAATGAAATTAATTCTTTACATATTTAAGGGGATATGTCTGTAAACTTTTACTTTTATCTTATTTTTGTTTTATTTTTAGCCAAATGAAGGTTTATAAATCATTAATATTTATTTGAAGACTGTAATGTTCCCATGAAAAATTCAAGAAATTATTAATAAGTTCCTTTAGCTGATACAGTAGAATTTTCAATGTTGTATCAAAAAATTTTGAAGAATTATTTTTTAATTAAAGGGTTAAGTTTTTTTACATTTTATTTTTAAAAATTTTAATTTCAGCACGTGATTCTGCATCTTTCTCTGCCTTACTGAAACATAAAGAAGGCTATTATTTGAATATTGTGGACATACGGTGTGACCTTTAAATACGCAGCATATTGATACGATCACTACTTCATAATAGAAAAACATGAATTATTTACACATTCAATCTACTCCACCTTACATTATTTTCGTAAAAAGAATTCAAGTAAGTACTTAACGAACTGCGTAGAAAATAATTAGGTCTTTTTTGTTCATAACTCATCACTTTAGTTATACCTGATTTTTATTTTCTTTAAAATTTACCTCTATTGTTGATTTTCTTGGTAAAATAATTTTGGTAACTGAAAATGTAACTATTTTATGCCTGGTTGAACATTTGTCTCTTTTAGTAGAAAATTAGGCTACTTGGTTAAAAAATGATGTATTTCGTTGATGCTGTGTCTTTTATGGCAAAATAATATTCTTATTAACTAATTCACACTATTGTTTAAAAATTTAACCATTACGTTTAAATTCTTCAAGAAATGGAAAATTTATTTAAAAATACAATTATCTTGTTAAAAGTAACCTCTTTCTTAATAGAAAAATAATCTTTCTGGTTGTAAATAAGTCTCTTTGATTCAAAAATTAACATTGTTTGGTAGAAATTAATATTCATTAAGGAAAAAAGTTTCCAACAGAGAAGTTAAATTTTGAGCCAAAGAGGTAAATCTTAAAAAAATATGAATTTTTATTAAGCTAGTTGCACTTTCAACCAAGTAGTTCAATTTTTAAATAAAAATAATAAAATTTCGCCAAAAAATAACATTTTCAATTAAAAAGATGAATTTTTCAGAAAAAAATTAATTTTCTATCAAAAGTAGGAATTTTTAACAAAACTGTTAAATTCTACGACAATGTGAAATTTTTATACAAATACATCATTTTTTTGTACACCGAAGTTAATTTTCTACCTAATTCTTTAATCCTTAATAAAACCAAATTAATTAAAACCCAAACACTTGCATTTTTAATCTAAAAGGCTGCAATTTTAACCAAAAACTTTCATTTTTGACCAAAAGAGATAAATTTAGAAAAAATTGATAAATTTGCAACTAAATTTACAGTTGAGGTTAGGTTTGTTTGAGATTTGTGACATGGTGGAAGGGTTGGGTGGTTCGGGTTGGCAGTATCAGGGTAGGGTAGAGACGGAAAAAGGAAGACAGGTGCCAGAATGCGACAACATACAGAAACAGGGAAGGGTAGAAGGAGAGAGCGTTTGAATTGGATTCGTGGCTAGCGAAGAAAGTAACATCGCGGAAGAAACGAATTTAGAGCAGTAAGTTTATAGTACACTGAAAGGGGAGATCAAAGAAAGTGAAGCACGTGAGAAATACAGGAGAACTCTAGAAAAGGAGAGATTGATACCTCAAAGCGTAGAGTCGATTGAGGCTTTTATCAAAAGGAAGAGGGGAAGCAGTGAAGAGGAGGACAATACAGGTTCAAGCATGAAATAGTCAAAAATGTTCAGATCGAAACCGGAAAAGCATAGTTTTGTAGAAAAAGGATGAGAATAGTAAGGGGAATAAAGGAAACGGAGATTAAACTGAAGGTCCGGTAAAAGAGGAAAGACTGAAAGGAATTCGCGAAGTTATAATAAAATTAATAGAGATTCATTAATACGAGTAGGAGAAAAAAAGAAAAGGAATAAGGGAATGATATTAGGCAGGAAATGGCTAAACTGAGGATAGAAATAAAGAAAAGGCAAGAAGTCAACGAACAGCTAGAGAAGAGGAGGCAGTCATTGAAACAAAAACTAGAGAAGTAAGAAGATAATATTAAAAAGATAGAGGAGATGCATGTTAGAATAAAGAAAATAGAGAGTTCCAACCGGAAGTTTGGAGAAGCGAGAGTGGAAATGCGGACAAGAAAAGGCTGAAAAAATAGAAGAAATAATAGAAAAGAAAGAGAGGAAAGAAAGCAAAAGAAACATAGTAATAGAAGGTATAGGATTATAGGGGAAGGATTTGAAAGAAGGAGTAGAAGAAGTAAAAATGGATGCTAAGGTAGAAATAGACGAAGTGTGCAGTGTGGGAAGGGAGGAGCGAAAAGCGAAAAGAATGGTACTAGTAGAACTAACGAAATGGGAACACAAAAAAGGGGTGAGTATGGGAGATGGTTAAGTATAGAAGAATACAGATAGACTGAGTATGACAAAAGAAGATGAGAAAAGAATGCACGGAGGAATAGAGGATATGTTACTGGAATATAGCAGGATTGCAGAGAAATAATAGAGAGTTTATAAGAAATTTAACACAATGGGATGCAGTAATAATGATGGAGATGTGGTTATATCAAAAGGGATGGGAGAGAGTAATGGAAATGTTACCGAGATGTTACGAATAAAAATTTCCAAATTCAAAGAGGACAAGTAAAAAGGGAAGAGTAATGGGAGGAATGGTGATAGGAGTAAAAAACGAATTTATAAAAGTAAAAGATGAGAAAAAGAGGAAAGAACAAAAAGAAGGATTGATAGCAGGAAAAGTAAAGATGGGGTAAGAGAAGTGAAAGATAGTGGGGGTTTATGTGAACGGAGAAAGTAGAGGACATCAAAGAAATGACGAAAGGAAATAAAGAAGAGATGAGGCTTATAATAGCTAGGGATTTTAATGCGAGAACAGAAGTTATATGAGGATGGGAATGGGGAGAACAGAGAGGAATAAAATCGAAGGATAAGGTACTGAATGGGGAGAGAAAGAAGTTGTTAAAGATAAGGAAGGAGAATATAAACGTTTAGCAGGAGAACGGGGAACTGTAATTAAATATGTGATAACGGACGATGAGGTAAGAAAGAAGGTCAAGACACTAGAGGTAGAAGGTCATATTGATTCTGATCACTTTCCCTAAATAGTGACGTTTGAGGGAGAAAAAAGTAATAGCAATATGAATTAAAAACGAGCAAAGGTAAATAATTTAGGGAACGGGGATTGGTCAAGGCAGGGAAAAGAACAGTTTAGAGAAGGTCATAAATATCAAAATAAAAGAGAAAAATGTGGACGAGAAGATCAAAAAAAAGGTAGGAAAAATAGAAACAGGATTAGAGTGCACGAACAAGAATAAAATTAGTAAAGGGGGGAATAGAAGTGGATGAGATGATGATTGTAAAGGGAAAAAGAAGAAGGTCAGAAAGGAATTAAGAAAATTGAAAAAACAAAAAAGTAATGGAAAAGATTATAGGAGAAAAAAGGAGTATACTGTGTTGCGTAATCAAAAGAAAGAGAATAAAAGGTTTGAAGAAGAGGTGGAGAAGGCTAGAACAGAAGAAGTTTGGGAGGTAGTAAATTGAGAGAAAAAGAAGAAAAAGAGTAAATCAAGATACTCAAGGAGTAGAATGAAAAAAAAGAATTTGATTTGTCAGGAGGAGTAGACAGGAAAGTTAGGAAGAGAGGAATATATTGTGGACAAACAGATGAGGAAGAGGACAGAAAAAAGTAAGAAATAGTCGAGGTGTTAGGAATATTGAGCGAATGAAAGGCACCTGGTATAGATGAGATTCTAAATTAAGTATGGAAGTATGAAGGGACGGAACTAAAGAAATGGGCGTGGATAATTTGTAATCAAGTATGGAGAGGAGAAGGGTGGCCAGAGTTATCAAGAGAAGGAGTAGTAATACCAATAGTGAAGAAAGGCAAAGGAGAAAAGGTTCAAGATTTGAGGGTTGTATAAAGTATATTTAACTGTTTTTTTAGAGAAATTTAATAAAGAAGTTGAGGAAACAAGATAGAGCCACCGAATCAGACACGGTAAAGAAAAGGAAAGGGCGTGATTGACAACGTATAAGATGATAGGCCCAATTACAGCGTTAGAGAAATACTTGGATGGAAAAAAGTTGAATTTGAATGTAGAAAAGACGAAGATAATGATGTTTAGAAAAGGAATAGCAAGAAAAATAGAATGGACGGGGAGATAGAAGGCAATAAAGTGAGAAGAAGTAAAAGATTCTGAATATTTGGGATATACGCTGCAAATGAATTGAGATCATAGAGCTTTTATACGGGAAAGAATAAAAAAGCAGCAGAGGCAATAAAACAAATATGGGGAATAGGAAAATTTTTTTTTAAATATTTGATAAGGATAAATTAAATAAAAGAGCGAGAAAGAAGGCATGGAAACTTTAAACGAAGCTGAGAGAGGGAAAAAGAAAGGAGTTAGCAAAAAAGTGTTTCATGGAGGTAGCAAAAAGGAGAGGGAGCGTGATAGAATTAATGAGATCGGAAGAAGAAAGGAGGGAGTTCTTTAAGGCTAGAGGCATAGAAGACGGGACTGGGGTAACCTGTTATGAATTTGAAAAAAGGAGATACAGACAATAAATTGTATAAGATGATAAAGAAGGAAGGAGTGGGAACGTATTTAGAAAAGGGATGGGAAAAGAGTAGGTGGACCAGAATATGTGGTAAGGATTCTAGGGGAGAATGGATTAGGAGAAGAATAGATTAAGGAGTTGTAGGGTGCTAGAGGAGTAAACAAAAAGAATGACTTTCAAACAAAACTGTTGATATTGCCTACCAGCGACATATTTATTTTAAATCTGTTCTTATTCCGATGAGAATATTTCAATTCAGACTAATATAATTTCGGAAACATTTTCTAAGTATTTGAAAGATATCCAGTGATTGGAAAGTATGTCAACTGAATTCAAGGGATTTTTATTTATTTCAGCGGTCAACGAAAAATGTAAAATTTCAACCGAATTTAAGGACATTTCGGTGAAACTTAGAGCATAGAGGTCCAGGTGATTGCAAATTCTATACAGGTTTTATGGTAAGATATCAAAGGGTTGAAATCCTTTGAAATCTAATACAACTTTTAAGGGATTTCAGCAGATTTTGAGTCATTTTAAGAAATGAAGAACGATTTTTCCGGATGTAACAATTTCAACTCTCTTGAATCATCAATAAGTTCATATTCAGAAATGTTTATCGCGACCTATTTTCATATCATTTTAAAAATTTTGTCATCTAATACTTTGAACAAAGTTCCGAAGAATAATAATTTTTTAAAATTTAATAATTATAATGGATGTTGAAAATTTGTGAGACATTTATTTGGGCTATTAAGACCAAGTAAACTAGTGCGATAGAATTGACCACAATTCTGTTATTTTATTTTTTTCTATATTGGTTTCTCTTACGTTAATGATCTTATGTAAAGAAGAATGAAAGGAGAATTTTAGATAAAATATCAAATTATACAATCTTACGTTAAGAAAAAAACACTTTTCCCCATCACATTAATTCAACGGAATAGGTACCTACATACTTTTTGGACCAATAAGAATAGCGGAAAATAAAAAACAATTTTTTTCTTGAAAATGAACATGTTTTTGTGTACAAACCATTTTTCAAGAAGGACAAAGTCATGTTTTTTTTAAATTTTGTTTTATTTTCTGGATCAACAACAAAAAATGTTTAGAGATACGCCTTTCATACTTACTCAGTGGGCACAACATTTTAGAACGTAATTGGAAATTCCTAAATACGTTTTTTGGACGTACAAGTCAAGAGACGTTATTTGAGCGTTTTAAAAACTGCCCTAAGTCAGGCCAAATAACGTTCTAAAAACGTTTTGTGTTGAAATTACATCTTTAAAACGTCTCTGGAATATTGCATGTTTGCGGAACGTTCTATGGACTGACTTAGACATTTTTAAGCTGTTCTCAAGATGTTTTTCAAGGCTTGTGCCCACTGAGTAAATTTCTAGATGTTTAGTAATATATAAAATTTTTCATGAATTTATTAATATTCTAAGATTCCGCAAAATAGAAAGCTATAAGTAAAACCTTTTTATTTATTTAAGAGTCTTGGAAATCTCAAATTTTACTTTTTCTTTATAATCTGCACAATATTTCCAAGTTTTGAAAATCTCAATGCTTTTTTTTAGTTTGAATTTAGGTAGAAGACAAAATGCTTTCTGAGTCGCTCATAAATTTGAAATAAATTTAAAAAATCGTAACAGTTATTATAAATACACATTTTTCTGAATTCTTTCGAAATTTTTTCATATGTTTGAAATATTTATGACACAAAAAATTGGAAAACTTGAAGAACTTAAAAATTCAGTTTTTTGCTCTGTTTTTATTCATTTCAATTTTTTATTTTCACTTTTATAATAACATTAATAATTCCAAAACTGTCCATCTTAATCCATTATAATTTTAAAATTGTAAAATATTCTTATTTTTTGTAACCTTTTTGAAAACATAAGAAGACTGAATTTAAAGAATGGAAATAAACTAGATCGCGATAACAATTTCTCAATTTGACTTTCTTATTTTTTCAATGGGGTTAAAAATAATACATCCGGGAAATACGTTTTTCATCCCTCAAAGTTATTCAAAATCCATACAAATTCTTACATAATTTTACTAGATTTAAAAGGATTTCAAGCCTTTAAAATTCAGTTGAATTTCTAAAGATCTAATTCAACTCTTTAAAATTCTTCAATCTCCTTAAATTCTCTCCTTAAATTCTGTGAAAATTTTTCCAATTTGACTTGCCTTGGACATAACTTAAAACCCCTAGACTTCAGTTCACATACTTGCAAATCATTTGATATCTTTCAAATATTTTGAAATCCCTTGAAATCTCATTTTTGGTGAAAATAATTGATATTTTTTTATATATCAGGTGAAAAGTATCAAATTTCACGAAATAAGAAAAAATAAAATTTCAAAAAACATCCTTACGTAATAAGTGAATGTTCTTAAAGTAATTTCGAGAGATTTATAAGTTTTACCAAATCGTAAAAAGAAAAGGCAAAAATAAATAATAAATGTTTTTCTAAATATAAAAGATGGATTTTGACCCGCTGCTATGTTGAACTGGGCCATAATCTTCTACAACCACAAGCGTTATGTCAAACAAATCAACTTATGAGCCAATTGAAAAGAAAACTCAAATCTAAATCAGCGGAACAAGTATAATGGCTGCGATTGCTGATTAAATTGCGTAACAAATTGTTAAAGTCTGTCGCATTGTTGTCGAAAAAGTCGAAACTGTTGTTGAACTTCTTATTTTTAGCATCCGCTTCATGACATATCCTAGATAATGTCGAATTCGATCCATAGTTTGTTCGATGCTGAGGTACATAAAAGAATATTTTTGTTTGAAGAGATTTCACGGGTGCATTTAATTTAGTTCCAGACAGTAAACTAAGACAGTCAATGAAATTATGTAGTATATTGTGCAGGAATCGTATATAAGAAAAAAGGAATCTAGTGAAGATTTTAGCGACTTTAAGTAGCGTTCTAATCCCGCCATAGCCGTAGTCGCGTCTGTTCATAGCCACACCCAATTGTCTAGCTGCAAAACGAAGGAAGCGGTTCTTAATGCGTTCGAGTCTGATCATATGAACGGCATATTGGGGAGACCAGGTAACTGAAGCATATTCTATAAGTGGTCGTAGTAGTGAAAAGTAGAGAACCTTTAACGCAAGTGAGTCTTTAAGTTAAGAAGCATTTCTAGTGACGATGCGCAGAGTTCGAAGGGCCTTGTTTGCAGCGGCGGAAACCTGATCATCGAAAGATAATGTCTCATCAAAATGTACCCCAATGTCGCGCACACGTGTGACCAGGTCCAGCACCTCCCCCCGTTGAGATAGTTGTACTTCGCAAATTGTTTTTTAATAGAAAACGACATGACTACATATATATTAATATTAAGCTGCATCCCATTTATAGTGCGCCAATCTTGCAACCGATCAAGGTAGTTCTGAAGATCAATACAATCTAAACGGGAGTTTATTTCTTTGTATAATTTAAGATCATCGGCGAAAAGCCGAAAGAAACACAACTTAATACCGTAGATTTCTTTCTCATTAAACCGTGCTGCTCCTCTATAATATTGTTGCTAGAAGCAAGTTAAAGATGGTCAAACATAATACTCTCCATAACTTTAGCCATGGAATCGATTATAGTTATTGGTCTGTAGTTTTTAACATCCTTACGGTTACCTGATTTAAAGATGGGAACAACTATGCCCTTCTTCAACTCATGAGGGCAGTAACCCTTAGAGATTGACAAGTTAGAAATTAGGTGTAGTTGAGTAATAAACGCAGAGCGACACGACTTCAGAAGAGAGGGGGGGTATGCCATCAGGCCCAGCCCCTTTATTCTGATCTAATTTAGAAAGCTTGCAATAATTTCAATTTTACTAATTGTTAAATTGGAGAGGTCTATAAAGTGATTTTGCTTAAGGTGGGCATCGCTAGAGATCAGTTCTTCATAGACAGTCTTAAAATGTTTAGAAAAAAGTTCAGTTATATTCTCACTAGTGTTCGCATGTTCGTCGTTAAAGAACATTTCGTTAGGCAAGTTATTATCGCTTCTGATAGCATGTATATAATTCCAAAAAGATTTAGGATAAGATATCATGGAACTTTCAGTATTCGCAAGGAAGGATTTATAACATGAATCTGAAAGCTTCTTACATTGCGTTCGAAGATTTGAAAATCGTTGGTAATCATTCTGATTGCCAGATTGTTTGTAATTGGCGTGAGCAATTTTCTTGGAAATGGTGCAATGTTTTAAATCACTGTCGAACCAAGGCGGATGGAGGAAGAGTTTAAAAATTGTGTTTGAATCACTAGCTACAAAGGCCCCTCTAAGATCAAATGTGAGGAGAGGGTCATAGTTCTCTATGGGTAATAATGGATCAAATGCTACGTGTAAGGTGTCAAGAATATTGTTGGTAAATAATGAGTCCAACAAAGCCCCGTGCAAATTGCAGTTCTTGTTCAATTGCGAAAGATTTTAGTAATTAAGGACATCGAATACAGTAGACGAGATGTCAATAGGCAGCTGTGACGAGCCAGGTTTCGGAAAACAGCTAGGGCCTTTTTGGAAGTTTAAATTCCACAATACATAGGGCATATTAGAATCACCAAAAATATAAACGGTTGCATCAGGAAATGAGCATAGAACCTCCTTACATACAGTACTAAAATCAATCTAGCTTTGTAAGTTGGCATTAGGAGGAATCTAGAAAACGCCAATTATGTGATTTTTAGAGTTGGTAAAGAACCTGATGCACACAGGTTCAACCGCATTATCATTAGGGGTGATTTCTACACCCCCCAGGCAGTGTTCGGATGCAATTCGGACCACACCACCCCGTGCTTTTTCGCTAGCCCGAACGCTTCTATCGCACCTAAAGATATCATAGTTTAGGAAATCTAACCGGACATTATCAATCTTAGTATGGAGCCATATCTCAGAAAAAATTATGACGTTGTAAAAACTTAACGAAATAGCTTGAGGCAGGGAATTTAATTTAGTACGTGCGCCCCTGACGTTCTGGTAGTAAAGTGGCATGGAAGATTTGCAGGAGTCAGTCGTCTTTCGAGCGTTGGCAGAGGGTATTGTAGTCGTAGGAGAGGCACGTGGTCCTACTTGCTTGATGTGACGTTTGGCAAAGTTACCTTCGTATGCTGTTTCACCTCTGCAACAACTGGAATCCCTTGACGATACTTGACCGCGAGATCTACTTTTCTCATTTGCAGACGAGAGGCAAGCTCTCACTTGGTTCTGATAACTCCTTCGACTGAACTTTTGTTTTGTCGCGCCTTACCTAGATTGATTTCAGTCTGTTGATTCTGCCTGCAACCTTCAGGTTGCCGGTACTTTTCTTCACATTATGGAAAGACCGAAAGAGCGCATGCGCTGCTTCCGATGAGGCAAATATCAGCTTCATACGCCGAGTCCTTGATTGCGTCTGCGAGAAAATACCAAGTCTGTAGGCACGACTATTATTGAGCATGCTATTTGGGACTTTCTCAGAAAAAATCTAAGAAACTGTGAACATGGGATTTCTTTGCTAGTGGAGCTATCATCACTACTCTTCTCAGCAAGGCCTAAGATTACTAGGTTATATTTCCTGGAGAACCTCTGCCCCATTTCAGAATGACATTGACGGGTGAGTGACTTGATGTCATTGGATGGGTGGGAGTTATCAACAGATTTTAATTCTTTAATCGTACCTTCAGCAGAATCCATCCTGGCAGTTAGGTCTACAACTCGCTTCTCTGTGTCATCTATACGCAAAATGGCATCGTCAATATTCAAAGAAAGATTGTCGAATTTCTCGGAAAACGAATTTACGGAAGTTGTGACCATTTCAAGTTTAGGCTTCATTGATGCAAAGCCAATTTTCATTATGCGTACGATGTCCCCAACAGTAATAGGTGCTAAAGGTGGTTCAGGCGAAGTCGAAGTGCGAGATCTAGGACGGCAAAATTTTGCATAGGACCCATCGTCAAGAGGCATATCGCGTTGAGGACAACCAGGATAGAAAGGAGTTTGACAGGTCCATATCATGTCACATGCGGCAAGTTTCTCTGCGACGAGTCTCACCTGCAGCATGTCACATCTGTGGCTTGTCACATCTGTGGCTTGTCACATCTGCGGAATGTCTTATCTGCGGTAAATCACAACTGCGGCATGTCACATCTGTGGCATGTCACCTGTAAGACATGTCACCTGTAAGACATGTCACATCTACGGCATGCCTCATCTGCAGCATGTCACAACTGCGGAATCTCTACCCAGCGGCTTTTCTCCCGCGTGGCATTTTTCACTGTGAAATTGACATTTTTGTGGTATCTCCAACCAGTAAAAATGATCTCAGTGGCATCTTTTCCTTTCAAAAAATTCTTAATGTCAAATTAAAAATGGCAAAACTGAGGCAAGTCTTTCTGAACTAATTGTCTTCCCGGTGGCATCACTCCGCCGGCAAAAATTTTCAGGTTCATATTAAAATAATAAAACTGTCGCACGCCTCCCGGAACTAATTGTCACATCTGTGTCATCTCCTACCAGCGAAAAGTCTCCCCAGTGGCATCTCTCACCCGTGGAAAAATGTTAAAATCTACATCAAAGTGGCAAAAGTGTGGCAAGTCTCTCACAACTGATTCTCACACCTGCAGCATCTCTCGCCCGCGGCAAGACTCCCCAGCGGCATCTGCCATTCGGAAAAATTTTTGCAATCCACATCAAACTGGCAAAAGTGAGGCAAGTCGTCCAGAATTAATTGTCACATTAGCAGCATCTCTCATCAGCGGCAAGTCTCCCCAGCGGCATCTCTCCCTTAAGAAATATTTTTAAGCCCTTCCAAAGATGACGTAACTGCAGCAAGTCTCCCCAACGGCATCTCTCCCCCAAGAAAATTTGGTAAGGACTTCTAAAAATGGCAAAAGTGCGGCAAGTCTCCCAATCGGAATCTCTCCCTCAACAAATTTTCTAAGTAGTTTCAAAGAGGGAAAAATGCGGCAAGTCTCCCCGGCGGCATCTCTTCCTCGAGAAAATGTTTTTAAAACTTCTAAAAATGGCAAAAGCGCGGCAATTCTCCAGCGGCATCTTTTCCCCGACAAATTTTCAAGGTAATTTTAAAGATGGCAAAAATGGTGCAAGTCTCCCCAGTGGCATCTCTCGCCCAACAAAATTTTTTAAGCACTTCTAAAAATGGAAAAAGTGCAGCAAGTCTCCCAAGCAGCATTTCTCTCCCAACAAATTTTCTACGTAGTTTCAAAGATGGCAAAAGTGCGGAAAGTCTTCCCAGCCGTGTCTCTCCCCCATTCATATTTTTTAAGAAATTCTTAAAATGGCAAAAGTACGGCAAGTCTCCCCAGCTGCATCTCTCCTCCGAGAAAGTTCGGTAAGGACTTCTAAGAATGGCAAATGGCAAAAATGCGGCAAGTCTCCCTAGCAACATCTCTCCCACAAGAAACTTTTGTAAGAACTTCTAAAAATGGAAAATGGCAAAAATGCGCCAAGTCTCCTTAGCGGCATCTCCGCTCCAAGAAACATTTGTAAGGACTTCTAAAAATGGCAAATGTGCGGCAAGTCTCCCCATTGGAATCTCTTCCCAATGAAAGTTTTTCAAGAACTTCTAAAAATTGATGGAAATATCAATGAAAACTCGGAAGAGAGTAAGCTTCAAAAATTTCTCTTAAAGCTTCTTTTTCTGTGCATCATTATAATTGATTTGTCTATTTATTCGTGTGTGAAATATATAATAGTCAGCATTATAAGACTACATTATTTTAAATCATTAAAAATTTCTAATGATTTATTACTTTATATTTAAACAATATTCGAAAGCGTGACGCCTAAGTTCGCCTATTTTTTGTACCTTCCTAGCAACCTGGTGAAAAAATATAAAAAAATGTTGCAGTTATCTTATTACACGTCAATGAAAATGAAAATGACTATCGCATTTCGCTTCTTGAAATTTTTTTAAATTACCCCTATTTAGGGGTTGAGAAGACCCCAAAAAAAATTTTAAATAGGAAATACCACTAGTTATAAAACGATTTTTCACATCAACCCCTTGTCAATGAATAAAATACGTGATTTTACTTTCGAAAGGTTTACTATATTATTATTTAAATATTATTATTTGAATAAAAAATGCACTTACATTTTATAGTTTTCCTGGTATCCCTGTCCAGAGGTCACCCTGATAAATTGGATATTGTACATTTCATTTTTAATAATATCTTTTTGTATTTGCAGCAGCGAAAAGGAGAAAACATTTGACTCTAAAGGGTGCACGTGGAACAAAAAAAATGCATATGGACCATGATGCACCCGCAGTTTGAAATCTCGAGAACGAGATCAGGAAGAAACCAAGCCAGAAGAAAAAGAAGGCACAGATTTTGATTTAGATTCTAGAGGTGGTGGTCCTTACAAAATTTTCTTGGGGAGAGATGCCGCCAGGGAGACTTGAGGCAATTTTTCCATTTTATAAGTTCTGAAAAAAGTTTCTTGGGGAAGAGATTTCGCCGGGGAGACTCGCCGCACTTTTGCTATTTTTAGAAATCCTTAAGAAATTTTCTTGTGGAGAGATTCCGCCGGGGAAACTTCCCGCACTTTTGCCATCTTTAGAACTACTTAGAAAATTATCTTGGGCAGAGATGCCGTTGGGAAGACTTGCCGCACTTTTGCCATTTTTTGAAGTCCACATAAAATTTTCTTGGAGGAGAGATACTGCTGGGGAGATTTCCCGCTGATGAGAGATGCCGAGAATGTGACAATTAATCCTGGGAGAATTACCTCACTTTTGCCAGTTTGATTTGGATTGCAAAATTTTTTTCGAATGGGAGATGGCCCTGGGGAGTCTTGCCGCGGGCGAGAGATGCCGCAGGTGTGACAATTAGTCGTGACAGACTTGCCACACTTTTGCCACTTTGATGTTGATTTGAACTTTTTGCCATGGGTGAGGGACTCCACTGGGGAAACTTTACGCTGGGAGGATTTTTACCGGTGAGACATGCCGCAAAATGTCAATTTCACAGTGAGAAATGCCGCGCGGAAGAGAAGCCGCTAGGTACAGATGCCACAGATGAGGCATGCCGTAGATGTGACATGCCGGGTATGTGAAATGCCGCAGGTAACACTCGCCGCAGAGAGACTTGCCGCATGTAACATGATATGGACCCGAGTTTGACATGCAGAGCACAATACCGCATCAATCACAGTGCCTTTACACCCACGACAAGTTTCCTGAGCTAGTATTAGTAGTTTGTCGAGCTTTTCCTTGGCAGGCTTATTTAAACAAAAGACTAACAAATATTCAAAACAGTTAATGTCCACTAGTACACAGGTAATTTTGACATTATGTTGCAATACACTTGTACACATAACGAACACTCTGGAGCGACCACACTACATATTTGAAAAAAAATTAATTTATAGTACTCAACAAAAAACTTCAGATTTTATCATTACGGTAAACGAAAATTTGATGTTAATCTTTGAAGCAAAATAAAACTTTTCAGGGTTTGCTTAGCATTTATAATATAATATATTGTGGCTTGTTGGAGAGCGGAGACTGATGATAAATATATTGTTTTTAAGGCTCCCTTGTTAACAAAATAAGCCGAGAATCCAACGAAAAAATTTAGATCACAACGAACAAACAAAAACAAAAAATCTTATTGTAATCTGAAAAAAATTTCGGAAAAAAATAAAATAGAGGAAAGCAAAATAAGAAGGCACCCAACCACATCTCTTTCCTTCTTTTTCTGATTTTTTTTGTCTTTTTTATGTTTATTATCATCAAATTACAATAAAATAAAATTTAAAATAAAAAAATTAAAATAAGATTGCATTATTAACGTTTCAGTGCTCGTACTAACCCTTATCAAGGCAAGAAAAATTTAATAGGCAGAAATTGACAGCACCCAAGAACAGGTGCTCTGCTTTTGATACCTGAGAATCTGTGTGGATTTTTTTTAACAGGAGGTAGCATCAATTTAATTATTGGAGGTTAAATAGGATTTTTAATTTGGATTTTAATCTAGTTTAAATTTCTTACATTTTTAGATTACTAATTCTCGTAGTCGAGATATTTTTCAATTTAATAATAGAAAATTAATTTTTCAGTAAAAAAAATATGACTTAACACATTATATTTAGACATATTCAGGGTATTAAGTAAAAGGTTTTGAATAAATTATAATTATAACAAGAAAATGTCACAAGATTTACAAGTTATATCTTATGTCAAAAGTTGGGGAACAAATTTTTAAAATCAGTTCTGGTCATTAAAACTTTTCATTAATGAACATTTTAATAAAGAGTTAAACAAGATAGTTTATGAAGAATACAAAATATTAATAATAATAGGTATAGATTTGGGAAAACCTTTATGAAAATTATAACACTGGTCGGCCTAGATGATTTTTTATAAAGAAATGAAACGTCTAAATGATTTTCTTTCAAAAATAGCAATTATTATACAAGAATTTTTTTATAAAAGTTTTTATTAGATTGAAAGTTAAAAGGATTAGAAGAATAAGAAAACTGTGCATATATGTCAATTTTCTTAAAAAATCATTTTTTTGTAACACCGCTCATTGCAAAGGGCGTACCATATAAAAAGGGCAGGAAATAGTAGAAATATTTAAATTATTTTTATTTTGTTTAATCGAATGGAAAACCTTATTTACCATTCTTTAAAACGGACCAACTAATGATTCTCTAATATACCCAGTAGAGAAACTTGATTATTTTTTAATTTAAATAAGTTTTCCTTAAAAAGTCGGAGTTTAATATGTTTTTGCAATTGTATACTGAAATGTCCAAGCAACAGTTTTGTTACAAATGACCAACGAACGGTTCCCCAATACCTCTAGTGAAAAATTATTTTTTTCCAATTTATGCTATTCTAATTTAATTTGAAAATTATTTTTTTTCAGAAAATTCAAAATTCAACTACTTGGCTCCGACATTCTCATGCTTTGTTAAAAATTTGTCCTTTGGATTTCAAAGTTTTTTATTTACGTATAAAATTCAAATTATTTGGTTGAAAATTAACTTTTTGTTAGAACATTCAATTGTTTTCTAGTGCAATCGTCTTTTTTGTTAGACTTTGATTTTTTTTTGCTTCAGAATGCAACAATTTGGCTGAAAATAATTTTTCTTGGATATTCTACTTTTTTGTTAAATATTTAACTGTTTTGTTGAAAATTGGTCCTTTTAAAAAGAAAATTTATCCTTTTGAATTGAAAATCCAACTGTCTTTTCAAAAAATCGTCTCATTTGCTTAAAATTTCGACTATTTAGTTGTAAATGTAACTGTTTGATCACAAATTAAGTTTTTTAATTGATGCAGATGCAAGCATTCAATCTTGATCTCTTTTTTATTCGAGATCTCAACTATTTGACGGAAAGTGCAAAATATTTGTCCTTAACCTTTAGAAGACGGATGTGGTCGAAATATGGAATACCCAATGCACACTAACTATTTGATGTTTTCGGGAAAAATTTGGTGCTTAAATAAGGGGAAAATAGTGAAAAACATGCTGGAGACTTTTTGACCTTGATAATCGTCATTCCAAGGTCAACAATTTTTTTTTTTTTTACTAAAAACTCAGTCTGTACTTTTACCTAGATGCGCTCAGTAGGAAAATATTCGTTAGCGCACATATCATATCCAAGAACTCTTCATCACAAAATGTCTTGAAAATTTGACCGGGAGAACTATTAACATCTAATCCAGCATTAGGCTGTACACCATGATTTTTATCAGTGAAGGGATGTATGATAGAATTGAAAACACAATTTTCCACTTAATTGTCCACACATAATTATCCACTTAAGGTTTTTCAAGGTATTTTCGAGGCGTATCTCAAGAGGGAGATCGGATTCATCGAGTGACTCTGTTTCACTAGCTTCATGAGATGACTCAAGTAGCTCAGGTTCGTCAGAAGATGTAGATCCATTAGATTCATCCACAGATGCAGATGCATCGACTTGTTAACGCTTATCAATTCGTTTGCTTCGAGTAATGCAATCAGTTTCATTGATCAAATAATCATAAATTGCATCATCACTAGAAGAAGTCTCATCCGATGAATCTGGAACGATTCGTTTCCTCTTGAGTTTTGGCATTTCGCTCTCAGACAATAAGGCTATAATCTGTAGGCATCATCGTTCACCTTCATTTTAGATAACTCGTCAATGCACTCGTCCTCCTACATCCAGTTGATGAAGAGCTGGAACTGTAGTAAAAATTCGTAGAAAAAGCCTTAACATTAAATTCATAAATAATTATTTCTTATTAATTACATTTTTAAATATTTTTATACGCATTAGTAATTTTTAAATTTAAGATTATTATCGGAACGCCTACTCTAAATCAATCGATAAGGACTTCCCATTATTTATTTAGTAACACGGCATGCCAGTTCAGATATAGAGAATCAAAAAAATTGTTAAAAATAATTTGAAAATATGTATTTCACTATCATAAATAGTCCTTCCCACCATCTCAGATTTTCGAACCGACCCTTTGTGATAACCGAATTTTCCTTTCTTGAATATCTATATTGAGACTTCGAAATAATCAAGTCAACCCTTTAAAAATAATCGAATCGCCCATACGAAATGACTACGTCAAAATTCTGAGATAATCGAATCGACCATCAAATACGACACAGTCGAATATCTGAGAAAATCAGATCGACCATCTGAGATTTCCGAACCAACCATTCACAATGATCCGGTCAGCCAGCATCGTATGACCGAGAAGACGATCTGAGACAATCGAGACGTCTTTCTGAGATTGTCGATTTGTCTGCACATTTATATGGACAAACAGACCTTCCTTTTTTCTCCGTGTGGGAACTAACTCATTATAGTCAGATCTGGAGGTAAAGGATCAGGGGCGTATACACCGTTTCCGGTGGATTTTAATGCACGGTAAAAAATATTTTTTCTGATACGCAGACAAGGGCTCACTGAATATTTAACGAAAATGAGGAAGACACTTTATTGATACGCGTTAAATAAATGTTTTACCTGCTTGCGGACTTTAAACGTTTGCGGACCGCTGAGCATGTCGTTTAAAAGGAGAGCTTTGTTTCAAATAATTGGTCCAATACTACGTTGCTCACTTTATTTCATCATTCGAAGACAGTAATATCCACAAAAAAAGACTTTTTTCAACAAAACACTGCACGTCAAACACTTGAAGTGTCTGAACCTGATCGGACCTCTCTTTCTATTCTCTCTCACTCTCTCTTTGTCTCTCTTTTTCTCTCTCTCTCTCTGTTTCTCTGTCTATCTACCCAATACTTCTTATTTTTGTTTGCGGATTCGTAGAGCCTACTCAGCCTACTGTTATCCACGATCACGCCAACAATTTGGAACTATTTAGAAGAAATTTGAATTTCAATTAAATATTAACAAGAAATCTTATAGTAAATAAATAATTAATTTAAAACCGTAGTTTATTATAGATTTAAACTTTGATTAAAATGAATTGATATACATTGCTATTTTTCACGAACTTTGCTGCAATAACTTCGCAATATATATTCGCGGGTCAGATGGCGTAGTTTGGAATGACATGTTGATTTCATCATGGCACGAAATAATCCGATCAGTCCCATCGACTTTAGTTGGCATCGGAGCCCCACTGCTGCTCTGTTCGAGTTCTTGTCGTGTTAATTCGCAAGGTAAAATTCCTTACCGGAAAGCTCCTGCTTGGTCACCCCTGAGTGACCATCGCACATCCCGTGTAGCACCTTTTACCCTCATCAGCGGCGCGGCGTCAATTCTCGGCAGGATTATAGAAGGGTTTAACTGTAGTTACTAATCGAATATTGATTAATTTTTGTTTTGTCGAATTTCATATGATGTTTCTGTAAGGTGCTTACATTAAAAAAAAAAATTTCGCTGATAATGTACAAACTAGATCAAGTATTTTAATATTTCTAATTTTTCCATTTTAAAGCAACATGACTTGTGAGTAGGTTATGCTGACCAAACTGATATAGCATGCATGCTAGTTTTACAAACATGTCTCCTCATTTTTCCACATTCTCAATTGACCATTTTAAACAATCGCGTAATTCGATTGAATATCTATTCTTCTCATGTTAGCCATTTCTGTAACCCTTCTTTAGTCCAAATGAGGAAAAAACTTATTAACAATGTTATTTCTTTTTTAAATCGTTCCTATATAGTTTCCAGTAGTAAGAAGCAAAAATAACAATCTTCATGGGCTTATCCTGTTATACTTATAATAATTTAAAAATGGTTAATGCCTACAAAACTACCAGGTATGAAGTTGATACGGGAAATAAAGTAAAAATTATGCAACGTTTTTATATCTTCATTCATGATCATTTCAGTGGTCAAGCTTTTTAATTTTTCGAGTCAATTGAAAATAACGTATTCATATATGACGCCAAACGCAAACGTTTATTTTAATTCATGCCGTTCATCGAAGCATCCTTAACAGAGCAATAAATTGCAAAATAAATGAATTTCGAAACAATTACTTATTTTGTCCACTGAAATGTATCTCTTTTCAGCGAAAAATGGAATTTTTTATTGTATATGTAGTTAAAAAAATTAATTTTCAACCAAAAATACGAATTTTTAAGGAAATAGTTGAATTTTCAACCTAACTGCTGAATTTTCAGCTAAAATAATGAATTTCAATAATCAAAATTTTAAAAAATATTGATTTTAGACCAGCAGACAAAAAATATAATTAAAATTAATTATACAATGACCAGATCAAAAATCTTAAAGCCAAAAATAAAACAATGAATCTGCATCTGAAATATTTAAATTTTCATCAACAAAATGATTTTTTTTTCTAAAAAATATCAATTGTCAACCAAAATTAAAATAACTCAATTTTAAGCAAAAAATTAATGTTCGGTCAAGCAGATCTATTTGCCACTAATAGTACGGAATGTTTAATTCGAATAAGTTACATTTGCAATTCAAATTTATTTTCACAAAAAAAGAATTTTCAACAAAGAAAAACAAACTTTATCAAAAAATAGTTACTTTCCCAAACAAAGTCATGAATTTTCAAATAAAATTCTAAACCTGCGACTGGAATTGTTAGATATTAAACCAGAAAGATAAATTTTCAACTTAAATGCTAAATGATTAACTGTAATAATTAAATTATCTGACAAAAAGATGAATTTTGAACCGAAAATATTAATTTTGACCAAAACAGACGAATTTTCAATTAAAAAATATCATTTTTCAACCCAAAATTGAATAATTAAATTTTTAGTCAAAAAAAGAATGTTCTAAAAATAAAATGAATATTAATTCAAAATGATGTTATAACAAAAAAAAAATTTTAACGGAAGATTTTACATCGCAATCAATTACTTTCATTTTCAAGCTAAAAGATGAATTTCCAACTTAAGTGATGAATATTTCACTGGAGTACCAGAATTTTGAAAAAGAAGATTAAATTGGAAAGGAACGAATAATCTTCTGAAAAAATCGCTTTTTCAATTAAATACGTGGATTGTCAACGAAAGAGTTAAATTTCCATCAACAAAATATTAATTTTTACTAAAAAATACGAACTGCCAACTGAAAATAAAATAAATAAATTTCATATTAATATAAAAAAACTGATTTCCTAAAATATGATAAAACCAAATCTTTCGAACAAAAATCGTTTAATGCTTAAGCAACTAAAATAATTTTAAACAGAAAAGTTGCGTGTTCACAAAAAATTTAATTTGTGCTATGACAGATGCATTTTTCAAGCAAACAAATAAATTTTGGAAAAAATAGTTTAATTTTCTGATAAAAAATATTTTAGATGACTTTTCGTGACCAAAATATAAATTGTTAAACAAGGAATAAGTTTTTACAACAAAAAAATGAATTTTTATTTCAAAAAGACGAATTTGTAACCAAAAAGGATAATTTTTTTCAATAAAATTGTTGCATTCTCTATCAAATATTTGCGTTTTATCCATTGAATTGTCATCCAAAATGATTCAAGTCGGTTCATCAAGAGAAAAATGTGAATTTTTCAAGAAAAATTTAGTTTGTGCGAAAAAAAAATTAAATTTAAATACAAAAAGACGAAATTTTTAACCAAAAAGGATGAATGTTTAACATAATCTTTAAGTACTCAACCAAAAAGTTTCATTATTACCCCAGATAGATGAAATTGTTATCAAAACATAAGAAACGTTAATACTAACGCAAAATATAAATTTTTAACAAAAAGTACAGTTTCTATAAAATAATTAGATTTTCAACAAAATAGTGCAATTTTTAAGCGAAGCTATTACTTTTTAACAAAATAGTTTACATTTTAAGCAGAAAGTTGCATTTTTATTTATTAAAGATAAAATTTCTTTGAAAATAGATGAATTTTTCTTCAAGAAAATTTTGTTTTCTAACTGTCGAATTTTCAACCAAACAGTTGCATTGTTATCCAAGCAGGATAAAATTTCTTCGAGAACAGATAAATTTAAAAAAAAATTCAAATAGATAAATTTATATCGAAAGAAGATTCCACTTAACTTTCCGAAACCAAAATAAGTATTGTAAACAATAAGTTATTTTTTTCTTCGTAGTGGGGTTTTTAACAAAAAGTATAGTACGAGGGTGGATCAAATATAAACCGGAATCTTACAAATAGTTTTCTTAGCCAATCGCAAGCACTCTCACAGTGTAGATTCTTGTAATGTAGTGTATTAGGAGTGGGTAAAACGCTTGTTGAGCTGTTTGACTGAGTCAATTCGTCAGTACAGCTATGAGTGAGCAACAGGTTCCAGCGTCCGTTGCACAACGGGTTATAATAAAGTTTTTAACTAAAGAAGGCGTTAAACCTTGCGAAATTTTGACTCGATTGAAGGATCAGTATGGGGATGATACTCTGTCTAAAACTCAAGTGTTTGATTGGGCCAAAAAGTTTAAGAGTGGACGAATAAGTGTGGAAAATGTGAGTCATAATCGACGTCCAAGATCAAGTGTCTCTGGCGATAACATTGGTGCAGTTCGTGAACTTATTGAAAGTGACAGGCGGTTCACTATTCTTGAAATTGCTTTACAGGTGGGCATTAACTATGGAAGCGCTCAAACAATCATTAAAAATCATCTTGGCTTCAAAAAAATCTGTGCCCGATGGGTCCCGAAGTTACTGAACGAAGATCAAAAAAACATCCGACTGCGCATCAGTAAAAGACATCTGAATCGATTTCAGCGGGAGGGAGAGACTTTTTTGAAGCATATCGTGACATGTGATGAAACATGGGTGCATCATTACACTGCCGAGTCCAAGATGGCGACTAAAGAATGGCGAAGGAAAGACGAAGCCGGTCCTGTGAAAGCCAAGACCCGTCTCTCAGCCGGCAAGGTCCTCGCGACCGTCTTTTTGGACTACAGAGGAGTGTTGCTCATTGAGTTCCTACATGATCGACGTACGGTTAACGCTGTCTACTACTGCCAGCTGTTGGAGGCAGCAAAAGCCGCTTACAGAAGCAAAAGACGCGGTAACCCCATCAGA
>NC_046657.1:163831520-163851635 GCF_010883055.1 Belonocnema kinseyi
AGACTATGTAGAAAAATAATCAATAGTATTTTTGTATTGTTTTATAAATAAATAAATATTAAAAAAGAATTCCGGTTAATATTTGATTCACCCTCGTAGTATAACTTTTAACAAAATTGTTACATTTTCAATTAAAATGAATATTCTGAAAAAAGTAAAAAGACTAGAAGCGATTTTTTACGCCTTCCTGAAAGCAACAATTTTTTTTAGACTATGTTATGTATATCTTATAGTTTTTCTTCACAATGTAATTTTTATTTTGTTTAAAGGGTAAAAAAATGTTATTTCCAATATTTGTATCTCGACTATGCATTTCACTTATTTTTGTGGAAAATTATATTGTTTACTTTCTTTAAATGAATTTTTTGTGGATTAAGTTAGAACTGTTGGTCGAAAAATGGTGATTAATGAACTTGTGTTTTCTTTCTGAACTTCAGAAAAATGTGCCTATAAACGACTACAGACTACAGACAGAGAAAGTTGTCGCTTTTTCTTAGAACGTCACCGCTCCATCTTCCAGAGAAAAAGTATTTTCATTTTGTTAAGTAAACCGTTTATTTATTTATACAATTAAACACAATAATTTTCCGAAGAAACATGTATTAACCTATGTTTACTATATACTTTCATGAATATACAAAAATGTCTCCGTAATCAAACAAACAAACAGTTTAATAATAACGTTGCACTGCCAGTCTCTATAATCTCACTTTAACAAATATTATCTTCAAGAGGTTCAAAGTACATAAAAAAGGAAAAATTTGCTATAACATCTTATGGTATGTTTTTTCGTTTCGTCATAAAAAAATTACAACAACTTGGCAGTTTTGTCGGTGAAGGGGATCTGGGTATCGGTGAAGGGGGTGTGAAATGCACTGCTGGTCCCAAAAGCGCTGTAAATATACGGCCACTTGGATATTTTACGAAAAGGCGACCGTTTTCTCCTAAAACACGATGTTCAGCAGTGGCTTCAGAATGTTTGTACTGTTCGAAACCCTGAGCTTTATGTGCATAATCCCCTTCGAAGCGTATGTAAGCATAATTAAGTTTAAGACGTTCAGCTAATAGTAAGGTTTCAGTTCCCCCTACGAGTGAACTTCCATATTGCGAAATTTTTTCAATATAATGATGGTTCCTTGGCAGTTCTATATAAACCATAAAGTGCTCCGTTCTCTTCGGATTACCATTCTTGAGGTACATCATATGCAGGGGTTCTTCATCGGTCGTTTCTTCGATATATGCTTCCAAAACATGAGGATCGTTTAAATATACACGAATCTCGAATTCTTTCATGTATCTAGGAAATCGCTCTGCACCTAATTTTCGAAAAAAAAACTGATGTTTATCAAGTTGTTGTACACTGATATATTAAGTTTTTGACAATTTTTAATTCATGTGCCCCTTTTTTAAATTCAGTATTTATAAAGTTTATTTATTTTTATATTATATTATTGACTAAATTCAACTATTTAAAAAACATAAAGTAAGTGGCGACAGTTAGTCGAAATTCCATTACAAAAACTATTGATTAAAGAAAACTTTTTTTCGAGCCACCTGATTTTTGAAACGACAACGCATTTAAATTGGATCAAGATTTGAGTTACTTATACTTGAACATAACTATCTTTATTTAAATTAGAATAAAATAAAATTTAAAATCCTATTTAAAGTCCAATAACAATCAAATTAATGTATAAACTTTCTCAAAATAAAACCAATGATCTAACGGCCAGTACATCAACCATAAAATGCTCTTATTGTAATTTAAAAAAGGTCGCCCCTAAAAAAATTACTAACAAAAAGAAATTCTGGACAAAAATGAGAAAGAGAAAATAGAAATGAGAAGGCAACCAATACAACCCCCTTCCTTTTCTATTAACTGTGACCTAAATATCAGTTCGTGACTTATTATAAAGAACAAGTTTTTTCTTGTACCTTGCAATAAGGAAAATAGGGATGTTCGAACACTTTTGGAATAGAAAATTGAAACAGAAAGCTCTTGAAAAATCAAAGTCTCTTGAAAATAATTATGTCAAATTATCACTAAATAACACAGGCACACAAAAGAAGTGTGCGGATCTGGTAACAAGACACACGTATTCCTATGGATTTTGGGGCGCTAAATTCAAATTCGATATCAAAAACCATCCATCACGTCATAGTTGAGCCATAACCTCAAAAAATGACGAAAAATCATGCACTAAGGCAAATAAATTTCAAAATAATGCCAGTGATGCAAATTTTCACTTAAAAAACATGTCGACAACTGTTAAGGATCAACCCTTGCCTGATATCAACTTATTTAACATAACTTTACCAAACAGAACCTGAGCTCACCTAACCTGAATTAACAGAAATTTATTGAATTACACGCAAAGCTCTGGCAGCATATTTTCCCAGTAGCAAAAGTGTGCTACATCGAATGGATCAACACGAGCCTAACCTAGAAATAAATCTAACCTAGCCTAACCTAAACTAACCTCACGAAAATTAAACTGATTGTGTTGTCCCGTTGTGTTTGCGGTACCGTTTGAATCAGCTTGGGCTTAACCTGCAAAGAGGTCAAACCTATCCTAACCTAAAAAAACCTGACCTTACCTAACCTAACTTAACTTCACGTAACACAATTAAACTCATTGTGTTGTCCCGTTGTGTTTGCGGTACCGTTTCATTCAGCTTCGACTTAACCTACAAAGAGGTTTAACCTATCCTAACCTAAGAAAACCTGACCTAACCTAACCTAGGCGAATGAAATTCAACCATACGTGTAGCTATGTAAGCGTACGGTTCTCAGTCTTAAATGTGTGCTATATTTAATAGGTTAACTCGATCTTAACCTACAAATGAATCTAACTTAACAGAACCTAAAGAAATTTTGCTTAACGCAACACAACTTAACTTAAGTGTTCCCGTTGTAACACAATAAAATTCATTTCATTGTAATACAGGTGGTTAAAAATTAAGATGCACATTACTTATTTCAAGAAACTTAGAACTACAAGTAGAATTGACCCTATTTCATTTAACCTGACAATGTTTGTATCAATTACAATGTAGAACTGTAACTTAAACATGCAAATGAATAAGAGTTTCATTCAAAATTTTTTTCTCTCTGCTTTTCTTAGACTTAAGGGATATATTTATACTGGTTACAGTCACAGGCGAATAATGCTAGTAACAAGCGGTTACGAAACTCCAGACATTTACTGCTATTAATGTCAAAATATGAGAGTACGCAAGAACAGGGTTGCCAGCGTAATCGGTTAGGTTAGGTCAGGTCTTGTTAGGTTAGGATAGGTTAAACCTCTATGTAGGTTAAGCCGAAGCTGAATGAAACGGCACCGCAAACACAACGGGACAACACAATGAGTTTAATAGTGTTACCAGATCCGCAGACTTTTTTTTTGTGGGGCTGTGTAATTAATATATATCATATTAAACTTACGTATAAAATCGGGGAAACTAGCAAAGAGAAAGATTAAAACTTCCGTAGCAATCTTCATTTTTCCAGAATGGACTCAATGGTCAATAACTCAAGATTAAATCTTCTCGAATTTCGGGTGAAAAAATGTAACTATATATACTAAGCCGTACCCTTCAGACAAGCTTCTCTAGTAGGAATAGCTGCAATCTTGCAAAGTCGATTGGTTGTTTTTCGTGAGCGCTGGCCCAATCGACACTCAACAACAATTTATTTATTTTTAATAGTGCATGGAGAGAATGGAGAAACATTAAACCCGGATCTCAAACATTTCTTATTTGCTAGATTTATTATTTGTAGAACGATGAGGAACCTTCAGACTTATCAAACATCGAAATATGCGTTACGGAAGTAGATACATTACGATAACAATTATTAGATGAAAAATAGTGTAAGGAAGTAAAAAAGAAATGATTGGAATCTTTACATAGAGGTATGTCAGAAGTTTTCATACAAAGATAATAATTAATGTCCAAACAAAAATTTGGTTTTCTTTAACTTTGTTTTTGCAGTGATTGAAAGTTTAAGAAACTAAAGAGGCTTTAAAGCAACTGAAAATTTTTTTCTATCTGACAAAATCTTGGTTTCATGAAATATTTAGAAAATCTCGCACTCATTGTTGCTGAAAGCTAGATTGGTTTTCAAGTGACTTGACAGTTCTCCATTCATTACATTTAAAATTTGAAAGTATACGCAGCTGCTAATTTTAAATTTCTTTACGAATATTGTTAACCTAATTTGAAAGACAACCTAATTTCAATAATTAAAAATAATAATTCATTGCCGTCAGTTGTTTCATACCGTTGGGTTGACTATTTAATTTGTGGTTGTGCAATTGCTCCAATGTTTTCTCGCGAATTTGCATGCATATCTCTACCAAATTTCAATTCACAAAAAAATAAATGTGTTTTAAAAAAATGATTTTTAGAGGTTCCGCAACATCCATAAAGCTTGAGAGAGATTTCCCATAAGAAAAAAGACCTTTCTGCAAACATTATTAAGAACCGTCAATACAGATCTGGGCACAAAATACCTCAACTACATTGCTGAAATACGTGTGTTTCAGTACGATATAGTTGAAATACACCACAGAGACAATTCAACTCAGCTTGAATAGTTCAAATATAGCTACAAAATACATTAGAGTATTTTAAAATAATGTTGGAAATACATCTACGAATTGTATTTTGTAGTTGAGGTATTTTGTTTATTTTCTTGAAAACACTTTCTAATAACAGCATATAAAAATTCTATTATAAGTCTGAGAATTACATGGATAAAGAGCGGGAGTAGAAAAAAGTGGTTTTACTTCGCCACCTAGTACATCACAAGGTTCTGCTGTGCAGCCCTGTACACACCATGAGTCTACTAAGAAGACATGTACATTACATAATAGTAATGCGCATCCATGCTCCGTACAGGAGTCTGCTGTGCAACCTAGTGTATAGCATATGAATACTGATAGCTGTATGTAAAACAGGACTGCAGTGCGAAGACGCACGAGTCATTTGTTGCAACTGCGCACCCCTACTTATGGAAAACCACCAATGCGTAGTATTGTGTAGTTTGCATATCTGCTGCGCACCCCCAAACGTAATAGGTATTTACTGTGTATACTTATGTAACACGCATACCTGCGATGTGCTCCGCTGTGCATCACAGGACCCTACTGTATAGCTCTAAAAATTGTAGGACACTAATGCGCAGTCATGAAACCACAGGGCTCAGCGGTGCAGCCCCTAACATTGCAACGTTATAATGCGCAGACGTTCATATTACATACTCACAGCTGCTCAGCTCTGTACATTACAGAACTATACTGCGCAGTTTAACTTATACTGCAATAATAGATTTTATGCTTTCACGATGATTCATTTTGATAAAAAGAGATATTTCGGGTTTCACTCGTGTAAAAAACTACGAATTGTTCGTCGACGTTTCGTGAACATTGCAGTTCACATCTTTAGGGCTGACCTGAAACTGCGGTATCAGGTCATGTTGTTCTTAGGTATACTCTCTACGATGCCTGTGATTGGCCAGAGCACCCCACCGTGGAGACTCGTCGAACTTGATTGGCCAATCAAGTCTTTTTTAAAAAATCCGGGAGAACGGAAAGCCAAATCAGATTGGTATTAAATCCATTGTCTCTTTTGATGCTGTTAGGGTGTTTGAAGATTTCGATTGCTTCTCTATGTTTTCTTGGAAATTTGTAGTGCGTTTTTGCAGTGACTGTTGTTTTATTAAATAAAATGTTATGTCCTGTTTCGATATGATGTTTAACTAGTGCTGATTGAGTGAAATGTTTTTGCCTGACTTTACTCTCATGTTCCTCAATACGCTCGCTCACCGCTGTCCCGGTTTCTCCAATATAGACTTTGCCACAAGAAAAAGGGATTTTATATACTCCTGGATCACTGATGGGAGACTTTTTATATTTAGAGTTATTTATTAGTTGTCCTATTTTCGCAGGTGGTTTATATATGGTTTGGATGTTGTGTTTGTTGAGAATTTTTCCAATTGATTCTGTGACACCTTGGATGTAGGTTAGGGTGGTGGTCATTTTTCTACTCAGACCGATCATCAGCGCCATAATCTCACCAACTTACAACCTAGCACGCTTCCTCGCTGCAAAACTAAATCCTTTTACAGGAAACTCCATTACTCACGTCCAAAACTCATTTAATTTTATTCGAAAGATACAACAGGTTTACATTCAACCCCAAGACATCATAGTGAGTTTCGGCATAGTATCTCTATCTACGAAAGTACCGATCTCGGATACAATTGATATTATTAAATATTTCACAAACTTCCCTTCCGAGCTCGTACCTTTGATAGAGCACTGTCTTAATAATACTTACTTCTCGTTCAATAACCAATTCTACGAAAAAATATCAGGGGCACCAATGGACTCCCTAATCTCACCTGTTATAGCCAATGTCTTTATGGAACATCTAGAAACTAAAATCTTCAACCAAGCCAAACTTAACCAAAATTCTGGTTCCGTTACGTTGATGACACATTTGCCATCTGGCGACATGGACGAGATGAACTAAATAAGTTTTTCGATTTTATCAATCAATTATATCCTAATATCCATTTCACCCTGAAAATATAACAAAACGGAAAATTGCCCTTCTTAGACGTATTAGTTTGCAAAAAATCTGATAACACATTAGGATATGAAGTTTACAGAAAACCCACGCATACAAACAGATATATACATTGCCTCCTCACACCATCACCCATCTCAAAAAAAAATCGGTCATCAACTCCCTTGTACTGAGAGCTGTCTCCATAACAGATAAAGATAACTTACAAAAGGTATTAAAAAAAGTTAAAGAAATCCTAATACAGAAAGATTACACAAACAAACAAATTGATAAAGAAATAAGAAAACCCTACCCTACATTCAAGGTGTTACGGAACAAATAGGAAGAATTCTCAACAAACACAACATCCAAACCATATTTAAACCACCTGCGAAAATAAGACAACTACTAAATAACCCTGAAGATAAAAAGGCACACCTCAGTGATCCAGAAGTACATAAAATCCCTTGTTCTTGTGGCAAAGTCTATATTGGAGAAACCAGGAGAGCGGTGAGCCAGCGTATTAAAAAACATGAGAGGAAATTCAGGCAAAAACATTTCACACAATCATCAACAGCTGAACATCATATCGAAACAGGACATAACATTTTATTTGATAAAACAACAGTCATTGCAAAAACGCAAAACAAATTTTCAAAAAAACATAGAGAAGAAATCGAAATCTTCAGACACGTAATAACATCAATAGGGACAATGGATATAATACGAATCCGATTTGGCTTTCCGTTCTCCCAGATTTTTTAAAAAGGACTTGGTTGTTCAATCAAGTTCGACCAGTCCCCGCGTTGGGGCGCTCTGGCTAATCACAGGCATCGTAGAGAGTATGACTAAGATTAACATGACCTGATACCTCAGTTTCAGTTCAACTTTAAAAGAACACAACGAGAACCCAGGAAGCCCATTTGACAGACTGGGCGAAACGGGATTAAAACTTCAGCCTGACAAGTGCGAGTATTTACGTCCGGAATTCGAATATTTAGGACACGTGTTAACTAAGAACGGTGTAATACCTAACCACGCAAAAACACAGACAGTAAGAGATTTTAAACCCACGCAGAATGTCACCCAAGTTCAGAGCTTTTTGGTACCCGCAGGGTATTAGAGAAAAATTATATAAAATTGCTCTTAAATTTGTAAGCCTCTTACAAATCTAACGCAGAAGGAGACACCTTCTGACTGGTCAACAGATTGTCAATAACACAGGACGACAAAATTTGACAAAAATCAAAAACCAGAAAGCAGAACAAACATTTCCGAAGGATTTTGATGCGCTGAATCCGAATATGAACTCAAAATTTATCCTGTATGTCAGGTTTTCAAGATCTTCTAACCTAAAAGTTTAAAAAACGCGTTTTTAGCTGTTTCTGAGGTTATGTAACTGTACAAGAAAAATATCTACCACCAAGCTAATATGGAATTCGTAAGTACTAATCTTCTCCTTTCAAATCTACCTGGATTTATTAAGATATCTTTATTTTTCACCAAAATATTGTAATTTGAAATATTGTAATTTATTTTCGAGGGTGCACTTCCTACTGCCGATGTCGGTTTTTTTATAACCCCTAGAAGATTCAATATAGCGGTCACAATTTAGGGCTTTAAAAAAGAACAAAAGATACCACACAAAATACCAACAAAAAAGCGTAAAGTCGTTTGGTACCAAACTTTTCCCATTGATAAAACAAAAACAAATATGGAACCCGTGTCTTTTCATTTCTACGAAAGCCGTTTCCCAGGGGAAGAAACCACCCCTAACAAGCCACAAGCATGCTAAACCACCTGACTCTGGGAACAATAAGTATAGTTGCATATTTTTCTTGGAATAATAAAGTTCCATGCCACGAGTGGGTTAACCCACCTACCTGCTAATCCACCTAAACCCAGAAATCACCCCTACCAAATCATAAGCAGGCTAACACACCTAACCCTGGGAGCAGCGAATTTAGTCGTTTAAATTTTGTGAAATAATAGAATTCCACACTACAAGTGGGCTAACCTTGAAATGAATATTTTCAATTTAGCGTATTAACCCATTAACGCCGGAATGGAATGCCACTGTCCCTTGAAAATTTTATCTGAGGGGATATCGAAGGTTCCTTTTGGATTGGATCAGTTTTTTGTTATAACTCCTAGAAGAGCGAATATGGAAAACAGTTAGGGCTTTAAAAAAAAAATTTTACGATCATAATTAATTTACTATTGTGAATTTACTTTGGATTTCCCAGCTTACTAAGGCAAGACTCAATATTTTCCAGTCACTTAAGGCTGGACTTGTGATTATCAGCTAAGCAAGAAAGTACTTAATATTTTACAGCTAATTAAAGCAAGACTTTAGATTGCCCAGCCAGTCAAGACAAGACTTTCAATCGTCCAACCAAGCAAGGCAAGGCTTACGATTGTATATCCAATGAAGATGAAACTAATTGTTTGTTTTCTTATAGAAACTATCGCAATAGATCAGCAATAGTCGGCCATCATTCTTACATTGTATTGACCTTGATTATGATTTGATAAAATGTAATTACATACTCATCAAACAACTTAATCTTTTAAAATTCTTTAACATACTAGATACAATAGTTCTAAACTTTGGATCTCGATTCTTCCCTAAAAATTTCTTTACAACATCTTTGCAACTCAACCATGCATTATTTTCAATAGATGTCATGGTTTTGATAAATTCATCACCTTTGATAAGTTTTCTTATATCAGGCCCAACAAAAATACCTTCCTTAACCTTAGTATCACTTAAATGCGGAAATGTAGATTTAATATAATTGAAACATTCTCCTTCGGTTTATAGGCCTTTCACAAATTGCTTCATTAACCCTAGTTTTATATGGAGTGGTGGCAATAATACTTTCTTTCTTTCAAGAATTTCATAAACAACATTAAACTGACCACCTGTCCACTAATCTGTCTGGCCATTTCTTCCTTATTCAATGTTCATCCCTTGCACGACTCTCTCAAAGGCAAAGAAAACAAGGGTATTTATTGTTTCCTGATTGTAATCCTATTATAAGATTTATCATTTTGAAGTCACCACAAATAAGCCAATTATGGACATTGGATTTTATTTTTATAATTAGTTTTGCATAATCAAACGTAACAATCAGTATCATGATCGTTGGGCTCACGCCAAGAAGGTGGTTGAATAACAGTCTGCGTCTTGGTACTTTCGTCTTACCAATTTGAAAGATTTAATCTACAAGCATGACAAATTGAGGTTGGTACCCACGATTGATCCAAATTTTTCATTGAAGTCCCATAACAGTTGAAGTATGACGTTTTTATCGAATCATTAATTGATCGACGGTATTTCTCCGTTGCATAGTTTTCACAAACGTGGCAAAACGTATTAACTTTCTAAGCGCAAGAAGTTCTTAAACTAATTTTTTTTCTTATAATGAACAATAACGTGGAAATTCTAAAACTCACTATATACAGAAATCACGATCGACACGAAATGTCACCACTAGACAATTTTCAAATACGAAAAGAATTGTATGAACTACGCATCCAACCGTTAGCCCGCCACTCAGACGTGGCACAGAGTGCGCTGTAGTATTCCGCGCAGTCCGTCCTCTTTTGTTTTATCAATGTTTGAAGTTTGGTTCTAAACGACTGCACGCTTTTTTGTTGGCATAAGGTGCGGGATCCTTTGTTCCTTTTCAAAGCCCTAAATTGTGGCCGCCATATTGGATCTTTTAGGAGTGATAACAAAAAACTGACACCGGCAATAGAAAGGGCACCCTTTAAAACCCCTGCAATAATATTTTGAAGAAAAAATATTGTACCGTTAGCAATATAGAATGCGTTGTATAAATCTGAACACCTCAGCGTGAATGGGTTAAAACGCTAAAATAAAAAATTTCAAATTAAAATATTTTCGTGAATAATAAAGATATACTAATAAATCCAAGTAGGTTTAAAACGGGAAGATTAGTACTTTCAAATTCCATATTAGCTTTCGTGGTAGACATTTTTCTTGTTCGGTTACATTACCTCAAAAACAGCTAAAAACGCGTTTTTTGGACATTTAGGTTAGGATATCTTGAAATCCTGACGTACAGGAACAACTTTGAGCTCGGATTCGGATTCAGCGCATAAAATCCTTCGGAAATGTTAGGTCTGGTGTCTGGCTTTAAAATTTGTCAGCCTGTGTAATCTATTGACAAAATAAAAGAACTATTATGCTCAGCACCGATTTTGAGATTTCCAAAATACAAGGAGAAATTCACTTTAACGACAGACGCATCTAATCAGGGATTACGTGCAGTGTTATCCCAAAACGGTCACCCCTGTTGTTACATATCAAGGACGTTAAACAAAGCCAAGATTAAGTATAATACCACGGAGAAGGAACTATTAGCAACAGTTTGGGCATGCAAAAGGTTAAGATAGTACCTTCTTGGAAGAAAGTTTAAAATAAAACAGACCACCAGGAATTAATATGGCTATATAACGTGAAAGATCCCTCTTCACGATTGTTAAGATGGAGATTACGTTTGGAGGAATATCGTTACACTATCGAACACTAATAGGACAACCAGTAGAGAAAATGTGAAATCTAACGCAGGTGGAAAGCTCTGGAGAACCATATCCACAGAACGGAAAGGAAGTCAAGCAACATCTCTATATAAGTTACCTCGATTTAATGAAACCGAGTGACTAAAAGTGTTTGATAAGATAAATAAAGATGCCATGGCCTCCAAGCTATCTATTTCACGATACCACTTTATTGATCCAATGATCACCCCTTTATAAAAAGTGAAAATGAGGGACTACCTCAACTTCTTGAGCCACAAATATGAAGTTCAGCAGTTTCACACGTGTTACGTGCCACGTGCAGAACTTACTCAAGAGGAAAAGGGAGAAACCATCAGAGAATCGTACGGATCAATTACTGCTAAACACTTTGAGGAAAACAAGACTATTCAACGAGCCAGAATCCTTAGAGAATGAAGAAATATGGAACAGGCAATTATTCATTTTATTAAACGATGTCCAGTATGCCAATTACAAAAGACGGTAAGATTTAAAAGACAGTGTGAAGCAATTATCCCTCGAGAGAGCCCACTCGACGATTACGAATTTATTAAAAAAAAGCGTCGAGGACCATTACATAGAATGGGATCGAAACGTGAAAATAATTTGCATGGCATACAGCACTATGAAGCATGATGGTACACGATACTTACCCTTCCAACTGACCTTTGGAAGAGAGGCCAATTTGCCCTCAATGCGAAGCACAACGCCTAACGTCAAGTATAAAGAACTGCTTGACCTATGGAAGCGCAGACATGAACACTACCTCAAGAAGGCTAAGGAGAAAATAAAAACACAGAAGATCAAGTATAAAAAACTACAAGACTCGAGAATCGCCATACAGCAGGGAATTTATGCACCTGGAGATCTTGTCAAACATATTAACAACCACCAAGATTACAAAATCTCCCCTTTATGGTAAGGACCAGAAGTAATTGCATAGAAACAAGAGAACAACAAATACACTGTACTTTTTAACTACAAACGAACTAGGATACACGCTAATTAACTTATGCCTTATTACCAATAATTTTGCAGATGAATTTGGCACTATTCCTGTTGTTACTACTGAGTGCAGTCGAAGAGGAAGTCAATACAAGTGACCTGGACGGAGTAATTATCTAGTCAGAAGAGTTGGGACAATCTAAACTGTATCACAAAACGTGGAGCCTCATATTTGAAGTAAGTACGGATAACATAGAAGAACGATTCGTCTCATTGCAAAAAATTTATGCGATTGCGTTAAACCTCCTCTGCAATGAATGATCTGAAGAATTTGAGCTCAAACTGATCAGTTCGCGTATAGAGCGCTTAAAGAACTCGATAAATCTGCTGGATCAGCTATTATTCAGAACACGCGTTAACAGAGGATTTTTGAATTTTGTAGGAGATATTTCAAAAACACTTTTTGGAACTCTCAGTTCACAGAATATGACCTCAACTTCTAACACCAGAAATCCTGATAAGTGAAATAAAAGAGTTCAATGATAAATTCAACACTAAATACACCTTCTCTTTGAAGAAGTCTAACTTTCAACATATTATCGGCATCTCAACGATAAACGTGGCTATTTCAAAGAATAGATTTGTCTACTCCATTCCTATTCCTATGCCAGAAACAGACACTTACGAAATTAAACATTTAATACCTATTCTTAAACAAATCCTTTCAGTCTTTCTAGCAATAATTCCAGACTACGAATACCTACTAAAGGATAAGGCAGTGTGTAAAATGGATTTTTATTATTGTGTCGTCAGAGGTACTCAGACAATCATTTGCGATTTCTCTCAAATGTTTATTTGATTTTTATGTGGAATTTCCGACTGACCTCTGCTTCCCCGGAAAATACTTTTACTATCCCCTTTAATTTCTGAGGGATATAAGAGTTGCTAAATAAATGTTTAAACTCTAATTTATTTAGTTCTAAATAACAACTCAAATTCATTCATTTTAAAAGAATGATTGTTAAACTTAAATTAAAGGACTCTAAACCTACCACCGGACAATCGCGCATGAAGTGTCGACGGACTTAACTTCAATAATTTCTTTATTTAGACATTTATAATTTTGAACTTAATTCGCAATGAAATTTGAGGCGCAGGAGAGAGCTAGAGCGGGAGAGAGTAATCGAAATGTGGACTCATTAATCGGAATGATCTACGCACAAGTCACTCGACTTTCTAGTCTTTGAATACTTTATACTTCCATTCCCGAACTGGACAGGGTGCATTAAGCTGGTTTACGCGATTTTTTACGTTTATCCAGTGTAAGTCTCGTAACCCTGTTATTGTACCCATTTCGGCCCGGAACCTTCGGAACAACTATCACAACGCGCGCGTGCGATGAAAAGCGGACAGAGCGCAAGAAAATTTTACATTTCCCTTTTTCACCGAACTTCTTGATCGTACAATAAGTTAACGGAAAATGCTATCGACACTTCACTGCGATCAGCCTCGTCCAAATTGTTGGTAGGGATTTTTGCAATTCCGAAATTTTTAGTACTGCTGACTGCTGTGGGACCGACGGCAGGATGTGGCGTGATTAAAAAAATGCTGATGCTGATAAGGCATCGACTAAGCATTCTTTCAGGGCATCTGCTAATGTCAAGTCGAGGTTAAACTTTTAATTTAGCTTATTAGAATTATTATGCCATGATCTGCAGCAACAGTCAAACCCTTCCGCCAAATGTTATGCTTCATTTCAGATTTTATTTTTAAATAGAGTATATCGATCACCGAAATCTTGATCTTGTTTGTTATTTCCCAAAATTTATAGATAGATGCTTCGAAAATGATTAAGGCTTTCCTGTTAATTGACTTTTGGTTTTTGTTAATAATTATAATTATAGTTATAATTATAATGTCGATAATTGCATATGTAGCTAGTGGCTAAGGGGGCGTAGGGAAGATCGCGACCACAACATATAAACGAAATAACGCGCAGACCATAAGAACTAGCCATCAATAATTAGATTGCTTCTTCTTATAGGGTATATCGTAACAAGCATATCAGAATTTTGGGTTTTTTTAACTTTTCTTAGGCCCCAATGTCGATTTTTTTCATCTTTATTAAATTCAAAAAAATTAATCAACAGCGCTAGAGTTTAAGGCTTTTTTTGAGATCTCAAAAAGTGCAAAAATGATTTTTCAAGAACCACTTCTGTCTCCCAAAAATTACCCCAAAAATAACTTACATGCCCAGCCTAAATTTGAGAATATCCGAATTTTAACGGGAGCCTCAAAGTAGGCAAAAGTAGCATCTCGTGTGTGATCCTTCTGAAAAGCACCATCCCATAGGAGAAACTCTAAAGCGCTTATTCTATAACTCCATCCTCAAAGGCGTTACGTGAGATCGAGAAGGGGGAATTGGAGCAAGAATATTAAGTGCGCATCGCAGCCGAAAAATGGTTATCTGCAGGGGCGGTCAACGCAATGGGAAGTAGACGACCGCGTACTATTACGCTTATATTTAGTTCGCAGACTACCTGGAAGCGCGCTGCTGTTGACAGCGGGTAAACAGCGATACAGCGAAACTGTTCGGATAGCTCACAGCAATGTGCGTATGATTTCAAATAAGCATATACGTTCGAACTTTGACGTTTAAGACTCTCATTATGGACTGGCCGGGAAATTTGAAAACTGTGATTTGCAACTGATAACCTGAAAAACTGTGAAAAACTTGTGTTTGCAAATTTTCACTTGCGTGTCTTTTGCCACATATACTTCAAATTGTTCTTTCAGTCTTTCATTTTACTCTAATTATAATAAAACGGAAAAACATGAAAGAACTATATGTACATATACGAGCACTAACACATGCACATACGATCTAGTTCACAGACCACTTTTTTGCGGCGCTACCTCTGGGTATCTATCGCCGCGAGAAGAAGACTGGACACTAAAAACCTCTTACTCTTTCCCGAAGATTTTACTCAAAACGAGAAATATTTCCAAACTCTTGGTGAATAACAAACCATTTGAAATCTTCCTCAGCTAAGTTCTCTCCACGAGAGTCCAGTTGGATTATATCCTCTGTCGCTGTCTATAAAAGAGACTTAACGTTTAAAACGATCTCTGCAAATCAGTTTTCTAACATCTCTGACTTTCCTTTTGCCTCCGAGCCTACGGTGATTCTAAGGGCGAAGATCCCATTTCTCTGCGCAATAAATAAGACAATTGTATTTCAAGGCTGAAGCCTTTACTTTTCAAAAGAATAATATCCTACGAATTTTACCTCCGCTTTCTTCAGAAACTATAGGAATAAAACCTGTAACTTGGTCAACAGAATCAGGGGCTAAATTTTACAATCTTTCGATCATTCGCTAGGCTGTGTACAAGAGACTTAGAGATTCGAAACCTCTATACTCTGTTGCAAACACATCTGCGCATTAAAGGCTAGAAACAGAGATAATATTCTCCATATGAAATAAGGCTTAAGAGTTTTCTAAAAATTAAGTAGCTTTTGAACGGCTCGTTGACACTCGGCCCTTACTTCCGCTCTCGAGTTAAGGTAGCGAGACAAAAACGCCTGATCGTTTCATCGAGTAGCCCCCGACCGTCCTTTCATAACCGAAAATTTTAGGTAGCCTCTTGAGCACCAATGGAGTAGAGCCTAAGGGTCAGCTCATAGAAAAATCAAGATTTATATGATTAACGCTTCAATGCTTATGGGAATCTCCCTTTTTGTCCGCCGTCATACGGAAATTTTCTGTTCAATAATAAGATAATTTATGATCTTGGTCCATTGACCCACTAACAGAAAATGAAAGGTTTCTTGCTTTAAAAGGGCCTTTACCTCGAGAAGGGAAGATTCATTGAACTTTTACGTCGTATTTAGAAAATTTGAATTTACTAGCGAATAATTATGCTCTTTATTATACTTCGTTTTCTAGTATTTTGAGATCATCAAAGAATAGGATAATCTAAAAGTAAGAAATAAAGCTAAGACGAGAATCGATACGTGCTCGATTCAATTTATTTGAAATCAAGTTTCAAAAGCAAAATCTGCTACATTTTCAGTGTTCATAAATTAAACCTTAGTTTAATCACGATCTAGAGCAGGGATTAGAAAAATAAATGTAAAATATAGGGTAGATCAGGTTATTCTAAATAAATATCTGTTTGGTAAAGAGAACCTTATTCTTTCTCTATGACAAGCCCCTTTTCTCTCAAAATAATGATAATTATGACCACCTTACAACCAACTAACTCTGCATCGGTTACTTCTCAATTGGCAGTTTCAGGTTCTCTCGCGCCACAATCAAATGATCTCGGCAATTCCACCGGGAATGGGGGGTGGGGGTGAATCATGTAGCGCTTAAAGAAGCAGACGATAAAGTTTCGTTTAATTTTCTGAATAATCATCAAAATTTGTCGCGTTCAACCCTACTCGCTACGGCTGTTATTTCTTTCCAAGCCGAAAATGGAAGGAGTCACAGATTTAGAGTTTTGCTGGACCAAGGATCTGAATGTTGTTTTATTACCGAGAGAGCAATGAAAATATTAAGTCCACGGTACAAACAGGTGAAGGCAGTTCTGAATGAGGTTGGAGGAGTAATATTGGTTCTTCAAGGAAGTTAACAGAATTTAATTTAATTCCTACAGAAAAGAATTGTCCTAAAGTCCACATACAAGCTTACGTATTATTACACCTTACATCATATGCTCCTCCTGTAAAATCTAACGTGGGGGAATGAAGATCAATTAAAAGTGTTAGGGTGAGCAGATCCAAATCCTTTTAGCTCCCATCAAGTTGATTTGATTTTAGGAGCCAATAAATATGTCTCATGTTTACTTACTGGTCTCCAACAGGGTATATTGGGTTCTCTTACTGCGCAAAGTACTGTTTTTTGTTCGATATTGTCTGAGCTGGTTTCAGTCACAAATAAAATAGAAATTACCATTGTAGTTACAGCACATCAGGCTATTTTAGCAGAAGTCTTGCATGAAGACTTAAACAGGTTCTGGGAGTTGGGGGAAGTTCCCTTTAAAAATACTTTGATAGATGAAGAGATGTTTTGTGATAAGCATTTCACCACGAATTACCAAGAAACAAAAGACGGACGTTAGATGATACGCTTACCTTTCGAAAACGGTCCTCTTATAAAAATAGTTGCATCCTTGGAGAGAGCTAAGATCGTTTTGAATAAAATACTTCGTCGTTTATCAGAGAAATCGGAATTATTCTTACAATGCTCCAGTTTCTTATAAGAATATGAAAGCCTTGGACACATGGAAATTCCTCAAGAAAAGAAATTGAATAGTTTTTCACAAACTGTGTATTTGCCTCATCACCCTATCTTACGAGAGAGTAGTTCCACTACTAAGTTGAGGGTTGTTTTTAACGCTTTCAGTTTAACTCCCAATAATTTTTCCTTGAATTTTCATCTTCACGTCGGTCCCAAGATTCTCAATGATTTGGTTTCAATCATTATGAGTTGGAGATCACATCGCTTTGTTTATGTGGCTGACATTGAAAAAATGTTTAGACAAATTCTAGTTGACCCTCGGGATTGCGAGTATCAAAGAATTGTCTGGATTTCTCCTGATGAAAGGTTCGGCGCTTATAGACTTTCAACCGTTACTTACGATACTGCGTGTGCTCCTTATTTGGCTAACACAGTGGTTAAGCAGTTAGCTTATGATGAAGGAAATATATTTCCTTTAACCCAAACTATATTAGAAAATAATATTTACGTCAATGATGTTTTGTTTGGTACGGATAGTCAGATTGTGGCTAAATGGGCGCGAGCTCAAGTCACACTGTTACTAGAGGCTGGCTGTTTCCACTTGCGAAAATGGGCCGCAAATAAACACGAACTATTGGAAGATTGTCCCTCGGGAGAACACGAACTTGCCATCGAATTTCCTTTAGCGAAGGATGCTCAGCTGAAGATTCTAAGTTTATTTTGGGATCCTGAGTCTGATTCATTCCTTTTTAAAGTGACTTCTTCTTTAGTCGAAAGTACAAAAAAACGGATTGTTCTTTCATTAACAGCTAAGTTGTATGATCCTATGTGTTGGATAACTCTATTCATAATAGTGGCAAAAATATTAATGCAGAAACTTTGGCTGCGTAAACTGGACTGGGACTACAGACTACCTGATGGTCCTAAAATTCCATGGTTGAATTATCATAGTTCTCTGGAAAACTTAGAAGCACTTAAAGTCCCCAGGTGGACACGATGACTGCAGACAAAATCTGAATTCGAGCTTCATGGCTTTTCTGACGCTTCGTCAAAAGCTTATTCGCCTTCCGTCCACATTAGAATTCTTAGTGAAGATTTAAGGGAGGCTCATGTTTGCCTACTAATGGCTAAATCTAAAGTAGCTATTGTTAAATATGTATCAATTCCTCGTTTGGAGTTGTATGGAGCTGCGTTGCTAACTAAGACACTTAAGTTTGTCATTAAAACTATGTCACACTGATTTCTTTTTGGATTCCAACAATCTATTAAGGTTAGGTTGAAGACTACGGCATGCTCCTATCAGATTTTATGAGAAGCATCCTATCATTTTTCCGCGTCACCACATAAGTGAGCTTATCGCCACGCATGCTCACCTTTCATCTTTACACGGTGGTTAGCAATTAACTTTACATACGCCCAGACAGCGTTACTAGGTTTTAGGAGCTCGTTCTTTGGTTAAACGACTGATCAAAGGTTGTCTGGAGTGTACACGTGAGATAACGGCTTTGTATCAACAATTTATGGGGGACTTACCTGAATTTAAAGTAACCCCACATCATCCATTCACACATTCTGGTGTGGACTATGCAGACCAATTTAATGTTCGCTTTCCTTTCGGTCATCTGCCGCTTTTCTCGTCGCCTTTCAGCGATTTTCTTCAAGGCGAGGAAGACCTGTACACTTGTACAGTGATAATGGTACGACATTTTACGGTGTTGACCGGGAATTAAAAAATTGCCTTTTGAATCTTAGACTGGATGCTAATTTGCATAATGAGTTCGCTATTCAAGGTACTTCTTGGCATTTTATATCTCCTTCCGCTCCTAATTTCGGGGTTTTATGGGAGGCTAGAGTGAAGAGTTTTAAACACCATCTAAAAAGAATTGCAGGTGCACATACTCTTATATACGAAGAGTTTTATACCCTTCTTACTCGTATAGAAGCTTGCCTCAATTCCCGTCCTATTGTCCCTCTTTCAAATGATCCGGAAGACTTTTCATATCTTACACCAGGACATTTTCTGATTGGAGCCCCTTTGACCACCATTTCAGAACCCTCATTGGAATTTACTTCGAAACATCGTTTTAATCAATGGCAGTTAGTACGAAAAATTGCAGAGGTTTACTGGAGAAGATGGGCTGTTGATTATTTACAGTATTTACGAAAACGCTACAAATGGTTCCACAAAGAGCTGAATCTTGTGATCAGTGATATCGTTCTTGTGAAACATGATTCGTTACCGCCTTCTAGATGGTTGTGAGGCCGTATAATTAAATGCTACAAAGGTAAGGACGATTTAGTACGTTCTATTCGCGTGAAAGCAGCCAGTTCGGAATACAAACGTCCGATTACTCAGATTTGTCTGTTACCAGTCTGAGCGAAAGAAAGGAGCGAAATCTGACCTATTATTATTACTTAGATTTAAAAGAAATAATTCTGTAAGATGGGTTGATCATGGAAGGCGGCTGAGGCTAATAAATAAAGCTATTTTTAGTTTCCTTATGATTTAAAGGAATGTTTGAAGTCACGTGATTTCTCAGTTTGAATGTGTGATGATAGCCTTGTTGCTTGAGAAGAATAGTGTGCGAGTAGCAGTGAATCGCGGCAGATTGTTGCCCGATCTTTTCGGACCACTAAAGTGATTAAGTCGATAAACACAATAAATATTACACCTTACAAAAATGTCTACATACGAGGGTGGATTGATAAGTTTCCGGCCTGACCAAGAGATGGCGCCACTAGGCCTACCTTGAGGTGGCGTTCTATAGTACCATCCTTAGATAGC
>NC_046657.1:163851735-163882881 GCF_010883055.1 Belonocnema kinseyi
CAGCCTTGGAGGAGATTATGTTGAGAAATAAAAAAAAAAATTCTTAAAAACGTTGTTTTTCTTGGTCAGGCCGGAAACTTATCAATCCACCCTCGTAAACAAGTGAGTGATCTGTGTGGTTTTCAAAAATGGTCTTAGAATGCGAAGTGTTCTATACTAGAAATAAAACTTGAACTATTCATTATTTCTAACACTTCTTCTCTGTCTATTCCTGATCTGGAAAAATTAAATATTTACAAACATAAACATTAAACAGTAACAAAATATGAAGTTTAAACAAAAGGTGAACATTATACATAAAGAGTTGAATTTTAAACAAAAAAGACGAATTTTCAATAAGTCAGATGAATTTGCGACCAAACAGGGTTTCTTTTTAAGCAAATTGTTAACTTTTACAACCTAGTAATAAAATCTACAACTGAAAAGATAATCTTCAGGAGAAAGTTTTTGAGAATTTGCAAGGAATACATACATGAGTTCAAAAAGATTTTTAATCCTTTTTCAAAAAAGATTATTTTTAATATTACGTTATTATGCTGATGACTTTAATATTCATGTGTCAATTTCACAATCGACATTTAAATGAATAGTGATTAGTCTTGTCTGAAAATATTTACAGCCAGCTTGTTAGTTTATTTAAAAGCACACATTTTTTTCCAGACTTTTTTCATACCTCGCGTTGTTTGGCTGACAATTTGGATTTTTCATTATTCAATAAGAGTTTCAATGTTTGAAAGAAACGCGGTCAGTTTTAACAGAAAAACATTGCGTGCGATTTTGAAGACCTTCCTGAAAGCAGCAATTTGTTTCATACTATTTTTTGTGTATCTTATAGTTTTTTCTCAAAATGCAATTTTTCTTTTGTTAAAAGGGTTATCACGATTGAAATAAGAAACCATTCGACTTACAAGGGAAGGTCCCCAGGTGATCAGCACCTGGAGAAACTTTATAAGGCAGAAAATGTTCCTTGTGGTACCCACAACAAAGATTGACCCGTGCCCTGCACAATTCTGACCTTGGTTTTCTGATATAGCACCACCTTTATAAAGAATTCCGAGCTTAAGTTATTCCTTCTTTAATTATGCGAGTACAAAAGTAGTATTAAACATTGCAAAAATTCAAGACTTTGGAGAGTCGGGGCTCAAAAATATTGAAAAGGTAGGGGTTTTGATGGGTCAATTTTTATTGTGGGTACCACAAAGAACATTTCGTTCCCAATAAGGTTTCTCTAGCCGCTTCTCACATGGGGACCTTCCCTCGGCAGCAAGAAAATGTTTCAAGTAAACTTTTAAATATTTGTTGGATACAAATTATTTTTTGCTATCATTTTTACGTGTAGCTTGCATATTTTTCTGCAAAATAAAATTTATTTTCCAATTAAATTTTTTTATGAGTAAAGCAAATACTGTGCATCTTGTAACGAATCTTATTCAGAAAATTAATATCTCGGATATGCATTTCGCTTATTTAGCCGGAAAATTCTATTTTTCACTTTTTAAAATGTATTTTAGTGGATTAAGCTAGATATATTGGTCGGAAAAGAGTGACTAATGAACTCGTATTTTATTTTTTAACGGTCAAAAAGTTTGTCTGAAAACAACTACAGACTACAAGCACATAAAGTGGCTTTTTCTCAGAACGTCACTACACCATCTTCTGGGGAAGAAGCACTTTTATTTTGTTAAGTCGACAGTTTTTTTATTTATACGATTGAACACAATAATTTCCCAAGGATACATGTATTAACCTATCGTAACTATTTACTTTTATAAATATACAAAAATTATTGCTGTTTAATTATTGCTGTTTAGCTTTGAACCGCCAGTCTGTATAATCTCACTTTAACACGTATTATCTTCAAGCGGTTCAAAGCTCACAAAAAAGAAAACATTTGCTATAGCTTCTTATTGTGTATTCTTTTGTTTCGTTATCAAAAAACTACAACAACTTGGCTGTTTTGTCGGTGAAGGGGATCTATTTACCGGTGAAGAAGGTCTGGAATAGACTGCTGGTTCCAACAGCGCTGTAAATAGACGACCAGCTGGATATTTTATGAAAAGGCGACCATTTTTTCCTACAGCACGATCTTTAGCAATAGCTTCAGAAGGTTTGTACTGTAAGAAACCCTGAACTTGATATCTCTGATTCCTTTGAAAGCGTATGTAAGCGATGTCTAGTCCAAGAAGTTCAGCTGTTGCTAAGGTATCAGTTCCTCCCCCGAGTGAACCTCTTGTTGTCGAAGCTTTTGAAATATAATGTTGGTTTTTTGGCAATTCTATGTAAGCTACAAAGTTCGTAGTTCTCTTCAGACCACCATTCTCAAGGCAGATCGTGTTTAGGGGATCATCAACTTTCGTTTCTTCGATAGGTGATCCCAAACTATTTTTTTCACTCAAGAATAGTCTAATCTCGAATTCTTTAACGCGTTTAGGAAATCCATCTGCACCTAATTTATGAAATTAAAAACTGACGTTTATCAATTTCTTATACATTAATATGTTTTTTTACGACTTTGGACAATTACTGGTGCAGAAAGAAAGACCTATTTAATCATGAAATTAAAATAGTTTATTATGCACCTAGGGGAAACAGAAGAGTTTTTTCGACAAGTGTACGCTTTCAATGCGTATTTATAAAAAATGCATAATTTTAGACATTTCTCTGCATAAAGTCATGCTTTCAGGAAATAATATATTAATAATAAAGGAAGCATGATATGTGGTAATAAAAGGGTACTTTATGGAAACTTACCATAAATTACCGAAAATTATTTTTAAGCAGTTTTATATGTGTTGGAAAATTTATGTAATTGTGGGTAATTTATAGTAATATTACAGGTAATTATTGGTAAGTTACCATAAATTGCCCAAGATTCAACTTGAAAATATCTGAATTTTAGGTTATTTTTGGTAATTTTACAGCCATTTTTTTATGGCAATTTATTATAAGCGATCCAACATTCAATTTTGAACACTTTTATCAATTTTTGGGAATTTTATTAAATTTTTAGTAATTAATGGCATTATCACGGCTAAATTAACATAAATTTAAAAACTTTCCGAAATTTCAATTTAAAAAATTTTATATATTTCTTGAAATTTTTGTAAATTTCGGTATATTATAGACGTGACTTTTCATTTCCTAGGGAGTAAAAAGTAGAGCCTTAGCCCCGCTAAAAACGCGTCGAAAAGAGCTGAAAACATGAATGTATCACGAAGATATCTTTTTCGAAACAGTTATTTCGATGAGCTTTAAAACTCTGAATCCAACGGCTATCTTGTTTTTGCGATAACTCTGAGGGTTCTAGAGAAATGATGGTAAAACAACATTTAAATCTTGAGCTATGTAGTAAATTCAAGATAACTGGTGGAAATTCATGATAACTTAAGAGGCTTTATCGAAATATATAAAAAATCTAGTGAAGTTTATTAAACTATAGTGCTTGTCAGAGATTTAGGGAAATTCAAGATATCAATATGCATGATATCAATTCAAGATATTGAAGAATTTTTGAAAATCAAGTAAATTCTAATGAGTTCTACTGAAATATGAAAAATGACCAAAAATGCGTTACGAAAAAAACAAGGCGTTTATTGGGTACACAATAAAAAGACATTTCAGAATCATGTGTCCCTTTTTGAAAAAAATAATCTATATTTATAAAATCATTTGTGACAGGTAGCATGGAAAACTTCACTTCGAAAAAGATCCTTCTTTTTGGTAAATACATTGGTCATATTTTGTTAGCCATTGTGATTAATAATAATAAATTACCACTTGACATCTTATAAAATATTATGATACATTTAAAATTAAATTTCTATTGAATGAATGAAGATTTTTAGTACAAATTGAAAATTTTAATAACGAATTCTTATAATGTTTTCCACAACAAAGGCTTCGAGAGAGGTAACGTTTGATCAACAAGAATTTGGTTTGCTGCCTTCTTTGTTCAAATGATGAGCATAAGCTGGTGTACTCTGTGATATAACATTGTGTGTGCACTAACATATTCACCAATTTGAAATAGAACAGAAAAACTTTGGCAAAAAAATATTTTTTTATTCAACGTTATCTCTTGCCAGGCTTTAATTTTTACTTGACTTTGGAATCAGCTAAACTCACCTAAAATGACGAACAAAAATCTTATGATTGATAATAAACATTTTTTTAAGAATATTAAATTATCAGCTTTTTAGGACTGAAATCGTCAAAGATTTTCTCAACGACATCATTTTACAAGAAAATAACTATATTTAAAGATTATTTAGTCATTTTTAAAGTTGGAAACAGAAGAATTGTGGAAAATATTTTCCCGGCAAAAGAAACCATGGTTAATTGAATTTAACTGTTAAAACAAAAAAGGAGTAAGAAGCGGCGATAAGCAACAATTAAAGAAAAAATATTGTCTGTATATTTAAAACAAAAATGCATTTAAATTAAATCAAGTTTCCAGTTAGTAATCATTGAAACATACGTTATATATAAATATATATATATATACATTAAATTTTAGGAAATTTAAATTATGTTTTTAATTAAATTTAAAATACTATTTATCGTCTAAAAATCAAGTTAATGTAAATAAAAAACAGAAAAGAAAAATAAGAAGGCAACCAACCAAATCACCTTCCTTTTTTTTTGTTCTTATTATTGTCATATCACAATAAATGAAAATTCATCCTTATCAAGGTAAGGAAAATTAAGCAGGTAGAAACGTCTACAAAACAACGATACTATCTCTTTATATTTTTGTGCAGAGATTTGTTGTTATGAAATTTTTTTTTCTGAAAGGAAAAATCTTTTTTAAATTACAGTAGGAGCATTTGATGCAGGTTGTTCAAATTTAGTTGTTGGATTCTTGGTTTTATTTTCAGAAATTGTATACATAATATATTATATCTTAAAATCTCTTTAAACAGAAAGCATTTACTTGAAAAAGGGTCTCGAACTTTAAGGTTGGTCTCCAATCTGAGAAAAAGACATAAAATATTGAATCTTATTTGTACAAGAAATTCATGGACGAATTTGAAAATTTTGTACCAAAAGTTTGATCTTTCAAAGGACAGTTTCTGAAAATTTCAGGCTTGAATAAAGAAGGAAAATGGTACTCGTGTAATTTGATTCATATAATTTATAAGTTAGAAGCTATGCAGCTTGTGAATAAGTAGGAGCTTGTTTTTGGTTGACTTTTTACTAAGCAAAACATTGAGATATCTTGAAAATCTATTTTTAATTGTAAATTTCTTTAATGCTTATTTTACATAATGTTATTCATAATAAGATCGACATATTTTCATAATTATTTAAGAAAATCGATCAACATCCGATATAGTTTTCTTTTATCCACGACCTAACAACTAGTTCATGACTTATTATAAAGAACACGTTTCCTTCTCGTATACTTTTCAACGAAAAAAATTGGGATTTTCGAACACTTTGGGAATGGAAAATTTAAACTGAACGTTCTTGAAAAATCAAAGTTGTTTGAAAATAATTGTTTTTAAATTTGTGATAAATAATTAATATATTATATTAAACTTACGTATTATATCGAGAACACCAACGAAGAGAAAGATTAGAATGTTCGTAGCAAATTTCATTATTTTAGATTAGACTCAACGAAAAATAACTCGAGAATAATTCTCCTCTGATATCGAATGAAAAAATGCAACTGTGTATACTAAGCTGTATTCTGTAGACAAGTTTCTCTAGTAGTATGGCTCTAATCTTGCAAAGTAAATGGGTTATTTTTCGAAAGCGCTAGTCCAATTGACACCTAACAACGTTTTATTTTTACTTCATAGTTCATAGAGGGGATGGAGAAACATTAAAACTCACACTTTCCTTATTTACTAGATTTATTATTTATAGAATTATGTGAAATCTTTAGACTAATTAAACATGGAAATACGTGTTACGGAAGTAGATAAATTAACAATAATAATGATTAGGTGAAAAATAGTATAATGATGCAAAAAATATAAATGAAAGGTAAGGCATTTTAAATAAATAGGGCATATATTAAAAAAAATTGTTTGACACAAATACATTTTATGTCATGAATCATTCCAATCTTTATATATAGGTACATTAAGGTAGGTTAGAAAGTTAAAGAACCTTTAAAAAAATTGAAAATTTGTTTCTTTCTGAAAAAGTTGGTGTTATAAAATATCTCGAAGATCTAGCACTCATTGTTGTTAAAAACTAGATTGGCTTATAAATGACGTGACAGTTCTCCATTCTTTACATTTGAAATTTAAAAGTAAACGCAGCTTCTAACTTTAAATTTCTTCACGACTGCTGTTAACCTAGTTTGTGAGAAAACTTAATTTCAGTAATTAAAAAAATGTATTGTTGTTATTTTCATGCATATCTCCAGAAAATTTGAATTTACAAGAAAATAAATGCTTTTCTTAAAAATGATATTCAGAGGTTCCGCAAGCTCCTTAAAGTTTAAGACGTATTTCCCATAAGAAAAAGGACGCTTCTAAAAATTTGATTCAGAACCGTCAATTTTAGGTGCATCGATTTGAAATTAAAATTTTAATTTCACAATTTTGTATAGAATAAAAAAGCCCTGTAATTTTTCAAATATCACCCTCACAAGCTTGTTTTGTAGAATCCCAGAACACCCCATAACTAAAAAATTCAGTTTTAAAAGATTGAACACTAATTATGAATTTCTGCGGTTGTTCGTAATATTTCATACCTGAAGTAAGTTTCCCAGATTTTGATACATCTATATGAACATTCTCGGCCTTAAATAGATTGACAGTTGCATTGTATAACTAAGTATGTGTTGTTGCTGACATTGACTAAACGAGGCGTTACACTTGTTTTTCTCCTTCGACGGATAAAGTTCTTCTTGAATGCATTTCCAGCTGAAAGCGACTTTGTTCAGAATTATAAACATTTTTCAATCCAAATTCTCTTATCCGTTGTCTAACATCAGTAACAAATTCTTCAGCTTTCTTTTTCAACACTTCAGTCTTTTCAGAAGATTTTCGAGTAATAAATTTATTAATCTCTCTGGATGCTATTCTATGTGCAAGCTTAAAATGTATTAACCAGTGGTTTAAAGCTCTATATCTGAAATCTTCATATCCTATTTCCTTCTGGGCTTGCAAGGTCCATCTCCGTAAATCTCTGTCATGAACAGCGAAGCCGGCGTCAAGTGCTGATTAAAAATTTTCCAGTCTAAAGTCACAAATTCTAGCAATCTTTCCCCTATAGGTACCACCTTTATTCAACGAGTGAACCCAACTTTGCAATTGTTTTTGCAGGCGTTACCCTCCTTAAATTCTTTCTTACAGTATCAAATTGCGAACTAAAAATTTCACTCCGAAAAATAAACTTCCCATCGTGTCATATTTACATTGATCATATTTAGTTGTCCATAGTTATTGACGATGATAATGTAACGCTTGACATTTTATACAATACTTGTAACTAGCCTGATAAATAATGTTGGTCTAACCTCCTCCCCTTTTCAACGTCTCGTGGTTGCGAGAATGCAACCTTTCGAATGGTCAGAAAACTAATGTTTGTTTAACTCCCTAACGCCTATTCGACGTCTCATGGGGGCGGGAAGGCACCCCTTTGATCGGTCACAAAAATAATGTTGGTCAAACCCCTTTCGTTTCTAACGTCTGGTGGGGGCAGAAAGGCACCCCTTTCATCGGTCACATAAATAATGTTGGCCAAACCCCTTTCCATTTCTAACTTTTTTCGGGCATAAAGGTATCCTTTTGACCAGTCACTGAAATAATTTTGGTCGAACACCTTACCTTTCACAACGTCTCGTGGAGAATTAAAGGCATCTCTTTGACCGGACACAAGAATAATGCGCGTCTAAACTCTTTTTCTTTCAACCTCTCCTGGCAACGGGAAGACATCCCTTTTACGGGCCACAGAAATAATGTTAGTCAAATCCCTTCCCCTTTCCAACTTCTCCTGGGGCAGAAAGGCATTACTTTGACAATTCACTAAAATATTGTTGGTTAAGCTCCTTCTCCTTTCCAATGTTTCGTTGGGACGGGAAGGCACCCATTTGACCGGTCACAGAAATCATGTTGGTCAAGCTCCCTTTCTTTTTCCATTGTCTTGGGGGGGGGGGGGGGGGGAGTCACTTTGACCAGTGACTGCAATAATGTTGGTCAAACTCTTTCCCTTTTCCATTGTCTCGTAGGAGCGGGAAGGCATCCTTTCGACCGGTCACTGAAATAATGTTTGTCAAGCCCCTTTTTCTTTACAAAGTACCGTGGGGGCGGGAAGTCACTTTTTTACCGGTCACAAAAATAATTTTGGTCAAATCCCTTGCCCTTTACAACATCTCGCAGGGACGAGAAGGCAAACTTTTGACCAGTCACAGAAATAATGTTGGTAAAATCCCTCCCCCTTGCAATGTCTCGTACAGATGGAAAGGCGCCCCTTTGAACGGTACTGATATCATGTTTGTCAAACCCCTTATCCTTTCCAACGTTTCGTAGGGGCGGGAAGGCATTCCTTAGACCGGTCACAGAAATCATGCTGGTCAAACTCTTTGCCCTTTCCATTGTCTCGTGGAGTGCGGAAAGGCCGCAGTTTGGTTGATCTCTGAAATTATTTCAGTCAAACACCTCCCTTTTTTCCTTTGTCTCGTGGGGGCACAATGACATCCTTCTGACCGGTCACTAATATCATGTTGGTCAAACCCCTTCCTTTTTCTATTGTCTCGGGAAGAGGGGCTCAATTTTACCGGCAACTGAAATAATGTTAGTCAAACCCCTTGCCCTTTCCAACTTCTTGTGGGGGCGCGAAGGCATTGTTTTGTCCGACCATTGAAATAATGTGGGCAAACCTCTGGCCGAACACTGAAATAATGTTGGTCGAACACCTTCCCCTTTGCTACGCCTGGTGGGGGCAGGATGACATCCTTCTGACCGGTCATTGAAATAATGTTGGCCATACCGCATTCTCTTTTCAACGTCTGCTGGGGGCGGGAAGGCATCCTTTTCACCGGTCACTGAAATAATGTTGGTCAAACCACTTTCCCTTTTTAACTTCTCGAAAGGACGAAAATGCACCCCTTTGACCAGTCACATATATCATTTTGGTAAAACCCCTTCCCCTCTTAAACGTGTCGTGGGCCGGGAAGGCAACCTGTTGACCGGTCACAGAAATAATGTTGGTTGAAAATCTTCCACTTTACAACGGTTTGTGGGGGCGGGAAGGAACCCCTTTGACCGGTCACTGAAATAATTTTGATTAAGCCCATCCCCCTTTCCAACTTTTTGTGGAGTCGGGAAGGCACCCTTAGACTGGTCACAGAAATTATATTGGTCAAACTTCTTCCCTTTTCCATTTTCTCGTGGTGGGCAGGAAGGCCCCACTTTAAACAATCACAAAAATAATGTCGGTTAAACACCTCCCCCTTTTCTAGGACTCATGGGGCGGAATGACACCCCTTTAAACAAACCCCGTCCTTTTTTCAACGTCTCGAATGGACTCACTCGTGACCCCATTGATGGGTCACCGAAATAATGTTGGTCAAGCTATTACCGCTCCCCAATGTCTCGGAGGGGGGAGGGGGGCATGCCTTAATCTTATGTACAGTAACAATAGCAATGTAATAATGTAATAAAAATCTAATAAAGAATCTAATGAAAATGTAATAATGTATAATAATGGTATGTAATAATGTACCGGCAGAGAACGTTATTTCTGATAACGGCAGAGAAGTTTTTTGCGGGTGCCGGTAGAGCATTCACTGCCTGTAAAATATTACAATATGTTTACAACTTATAACTGCAAAATAAAAAGAAATTTCTTGGTCAAAAGCGTATTTGTTGTTATTACGTTATCTCTTCTGAGGCTTTAGAATAGGTTAACCTCGCCTACAATCTCATTTGTTTATTTTTCTCTCTATTGACCCGAAAAGTTCAGAAGTTTGGAAATCTGTATTTTTTGGGCACCTGCGACCTAGCTACTAGTTCGTGACTTATTAAGAACACGTTTTTTTCTTGTATCAGGTCATAAAGAGAATTGGGCTGTTTCAACACTTTGGGAATAAAAGTTGAAACTGGCAGCTCTTGAAAAAATAAACTTCCTTGCAAATTTGTGTGTAAAATTTTCGATAACTAATTAATATATTATAATAAACTTACTTATCAAATCGAGGAAACAAGCGAAGAGGAAGATTAAGATTTCTGCAAAAATCTTCATTCTTCCTGAATAGATCCAATGGTAGACGACTGAAGATTATTTTTCCACGAATTTCGTATGAAAAAATTCTACTATACATACTAGGCCATTACCTGTAGACTAGGTTCTCAGTAGGGATATCTGAAATCTTAGAAAGTTCATCAAATATTTTTCGAAAGCGCTGGTCCAATAGACACTAAACAACAATGTATTTATTCTTCACAGTGTGTAGAGGGGATGGAGAAACATTCAAGTCAAATCTCAAAATTTCCTTGTGTGCTAGATCTATTATCTGTAGAATTATATAGAACCTTCAGATTTCTTAAACATTGAAATATGTGTTATAAAGGCAATCCAAAGATAATTAATGTCCAAATAAAAATTATTTTTGCTCAAACTTCATTCTTAAGTAATCTAAAGTTAAAGGAGTTAAACAACCTGTAAAAAAACGAAAAAAATTTTTCTATACAAAACATTGGTGTAACGCATTATCTTGAAAAAATGGAAGTTATTGTTGTTGAAAACTTGATTGACTTTTGAATGACTTGACAATTCTCCAATTATTGCATTCAAAATTTGATAGTTGACTAAGCTGCTAACTTTAAATTTCTTCAAAACTATTATTATTATTCAAATTTGTGATAAAACTCAATTTCAGTTGACAAAAAAATTATTCATTGCTATTACTTATTCAATAACGATTGGTTGATTATTTGAACTTTGGTTGTTCTATTAGCTATAGAGTAGCTATAGAGTTAGCTATAGAATACAAATAATTCATTATATATTAAATATTACCCTTATAAGTTTTTTCATAGGATCCTAAATAAACCCATTCAGTTTAAATTGAGTTTTAAGAGATTTTGCGCTTATTATGATTTTATTGTAGATTTTTTCGAAAAAACTTTTTTTTTTCTAAATGAAGAAAAATTTTAATTATTATTTTTTTTCGTAAATGTTAAGCTAAGCAAAATGAAAAATTGCAGCAAAAACTTCAAAAATCATGAATTACCATAGGAGGACATAGTTATAAACAACAATGTATTGTTTAAACAATTACATTTGTTAAATGTCATTAATTATTACCTCATTAAGTAGACATTTGGTAAAAATGGGAAAGTTTTAGAAAAAACAGCATCTAGATGGTATTAACACAAAGAAACATCGTAAAAAACATTAACAGTTTGGGTAATTAGTCATGCTACTAAAGGAAAATATAGTTAAAAACATAATTATTTTGTTTAAACAATTAGGCTTTTTAAATTACAATAATTTTTACTTCGGTTTATGTGAAACATAGATGAAAAGTTAATTCAAGAAAAAACCGTAACTTTCTGGCATTATACGAAAAATGAGTATTAAAAATAATAAAAAAATGTTGCAACCATTTATGTTTATTAACTTCAAATGACTCTTACATCACTGTATTGCAAAGTCGACAAAGAGAGAAAAATTTTAGAAAAAAATGCAAATTTCGCGCAATATTTTTATAGAATATTATTAAAAATAAGAATAAGTTGGTAAAACAATTATTTATGTTAAATATAATCTATTATTGCCTCGCTCTGATTACAACTTTGAAAATCAGTTGACAAATTAAGAGAATATTGCATTTTTATAATTCTTCTCTGAGAGGCGATTGCTAAAACCATTATTAGATTGTTTAAAAATTTACGAAAATATAAAATCATCATTTGAAAGTAGTATTTAGTAGTAGTTCTTGTATCTTAGAAACTCTTAAGAAACAATTTTTCATGATAGATGCATGATTTCAACCTTTTAGACGCCTATAAAGCGGAGCTCAAGCTCTAAATTTACTCCCTACGGTGTAAAAATGTCGTCAAAGGTGAATAATGAAAGTGATACATCTACGATCTCGCATTTCACGATAAGTAGCCCACTCAACGTAAGAATCGTGAAGAAACTTTGATAGCAGATAAAATTTCATACAAACTCTGGAAATTTATCAAAATGTTTAAAATTAAATTTTGGGTAATTTATGGTAAGTTACAATAAATTACCCGTAGTATTGCCATAAACTAACAAAAAATTTCATAAATTTCCGGGAATTAATAAAAATTTTTAAACTAAATTTTTTTGTAATTTACCGTAATTTATCATATTTACCTGCAAAATAACCATAAATAATAGAAAATGTCAATATATTTCTAGAAATGTATACAAATGTTTAAAATTAATTTTTTGGTACTTCATGATGAGTTACCATATTCACCTGTAAAATGACTATAATTGATCAAGAATTTACATAAATTTCTGGAAATTTATAAACCTATTAATTGATTTTTTGGAAAATTTATTGTAAGTTACCATGACCTACCCGTTACATTACTATAAATTACCAAAAATTTATAAAACATGTTTTGAATTGAATTTTCAGTAATTTATGGTGAATTACTATATTTACCTGTTAAATTACTATTACTGACCGAAAATGTTTATAAATTCCCGGAAATTTATAAACTTTTTTATATGGAATTTTGGGTTTGAATTTATCCACTTGTCATAACAAATATCGTATGCGCCAAGGGGGAGAGCGACTGTTTCGACTTATGTTCGTTTTCAGTACTCGCCAAAAAAGTCCCTCTTCTCCTCCAAGGTGCTTAATATACTATTTCACGAAATAAAGATTACAAAAAATGTAATTTTGTGCCAAAAATCAGGCATATGTTTTTATGGTTTTGAGAATTGAAATAATTTTGTCAAAAATGTCTGAGAAGAAAAAATATTCTATTTTGTGAAAAAATGTGAAAACTTACGATCAATATTAATTATAAAAAAATTTTTGTTTTAATTTGTGTTTAATCTTACTATATTTTCTTATTAAGTTATTAAAACTCGTTGAATTTTGATAAACTATGGCTTTATTTTTCGGCAAATGAATTCCCTACAACTTTACTGTTCTTAAAATTGAAAATAAATAAAAAATCTCTAAATATAGTTGTTTAATTTAGAGAATTTTTTTCCCCCTAGCAGCTGAAACATAAAAAATAATTTTTAATGATATTATTTTATAATTTAAACGAATTAAATTAATTCTTTACGAAAGGGCAGGCTTCTGAAACCTTTTACTTTTATGTAGGTAGTGTTTCATTTTTAGTCAATAAATGTTTCAAAATCATTAGTATGCATTTAAAGACAGTATTTTGCGTATGCAGAAATACAGAGATTATTATGAAGTTCCTCTCAATGATATGGTAATATTTTTAATCTTCTACTAACAAAAATTCGACGATTTTTTTTTTAATTCAAATGTAAAGTATTTCATATTTTAGTTTGAAAAATGTTTAATTGAGGAACGTCATTCTGTACTTTTTAAAGCTTTATTGAAACATTAAAAAGGCCATATTTCGAAATTTGTAGATGTACTGTGTTGCCTCCAACTACACAGCACATTGATACAATTATTATTATAAAATAGAAAAACATGAATTATTTACACATTCAATCTATTTCACCTTACTTTAGTTTCGTAAAAAAGAATCAAGCAAGTACTTTACAAACTCCGTAAATAATAATTAGGTCTATTCACACAAAAAATTATCTAAACCCTCATTTGTTTATAAAAATATTTTAAATAATACAACAATTTTTACAATTCAAACAATATGACAACAAGCTATCCTTCATAGAACATTTATATTTGAGGTGGGAAAAATAAACCCATCAATAAAAAAATGATCAAAATGTTAATTTATTTACAGAATTTGTTTAAATAACACAGCATCACAAAAAAGTGGTCTGTCCCAGAAACGAGACCAATGCACCCTTATGTTTTCAAAGTCGCTTAAACCGAATATGAACTAAGAATTGCTTCATCAGGTCAGCATTTTCTTCAAACCTTAAAATAAGAGCTCAAATTTGCTGGATTTAAGGTATTCGGAATTACAACAATCCCTACAACAAATTACGACGTTCAATCATCACAAAATGAAAGAGAGTGCAAAAGCATAATAACTATTCACTGTTTAACTCAAATATGACCACAAAAATTTCGCACCCTTAGTCATCCCCGTAAAAACAACACTTTCAAATGGTTGTATCCTTCAAAAATGTATATCTCTGTTATTTGATGCATTGAAAAATGTTGCATTTTATGAATATGTTATCAGCCGTCCACTTTTTACCTACCTTACTAAAGAATTCAATATTTTGAAATTTAATGTTTGTGAGATTTAAGGAAATTAACAAATTTCTGCACACGTGTCCTCTAGTAAACAATCATATATATTTGTGCTTTTTTTTCTGCGAAACAGACATATGATATATTTTAATGTTCACATTGTTGTAACTCATCTGTTTATCAGATCATGTTGGGGACCTTAGCACAATTTAATCTTCAGATATCCTAAATAAATTCAAGAATTTAAAAAAAAAAAGTTAAATTTTCTCCGGGAATTCTAATCATTTTTAGGGATTTGAACAAATTTTAATGCGGTTGTAAATAATTTCGATAAACAAATTTTGCAAGTGGCCACTTCAAGGTAGAAATCAATTTTCCGTTCCTTAAGAATTTTTGGTCAAGGAAATTATAAAAATGTAATGCATGGGATTTTTATAGACAATTTCATTACGAATAACCGATACTTACCAACTCCTCAGGAAAAGCACACTTTCTGAATGACACTATCAAGCATGTAATTTGTGAATAGCGATATGTAAAGGAGAAAATATATCACTATAGACAAATTCATTCATTCTAAATTAAGAATGTAAATGAATAAACATCTTAATTAGCCGTAATATTGTAAAATATTTATTTTAATGTTTAGTTCACATGGCCTGGATTATGATAATGACAAAAAAAATTAATGAAAAGAAAATTAACGAAAAACTGTTTACGAAGAAAGCATCATGAGTATAAATTTCACATATAGAAAAGCTGCGCAAGTAATTTGAAAAAAATGTAATACTAATAAATATGTACTAATAAGATGCTTATGGTGACAGGGATTGGTACTCTAACTGTTAAAGTACCTCCGCTGCAGGAGATCGAAAATAATTCCTGAGATTATTTTTGGTATCTATTGCACGATAAGATTAGACAGTAAGGTACTGCTGGTAAATTTGTACATGTATCTTTGTTTATAAAAATTTCAGAAGGCAAATTGCTTTCCAAATGATAGTATCAGCACTATCAACTTCCGACTGATGAGTCTCTTCGAAATTATTAAAATTTTAATAATTAATTTATCAATATTGAAGTTATTATAAAAAATATGGATCCTGATTGATGCTGGAGCTTTCATCTCGAAAAGCTTCCCGTCAAATGCTCCTAGGTAAATGTGAAAATTCCAATATTTTAAATATTCGAGACACATTTCAGCCCATCAGTTCCGTGCAGTAGATTCACCAATCCGAAAGGCCACTTACAATTATAGAATTACGCGACCTGTATCTTGATACCTATACATTTCAAAAGTTTGTATTACATCATTTTCTACTAGTATAATTTGTATATATCTGTACTAAGGAACTTTTTAAGAAAATATCCTATTATAAGTATTTTAAGGCCACCCCAACCCCACACAAGGCAGGGACTCCAGGATATACAACTGGAGTCACTCTTTAGGCTCATCATATGGACGAGAAGAAAACGGGCTCCAGAGAAACTCCCCTAAATACGAAGTTGAAACGGCAGAAGGCCCTTGATATACATGGTCTCATTTTCGCGTAGAGAGCCAACAACGCCCTGACGAAATTTGTCGTCGCGTCGGGTAATCCGGAAATCTGCCTCGCTCTCGAGAATCCTGATAGGTTAAGGAAGGAAATCTCTTAAGAGATTGACGTGTTATCCCGCAAGGGGCGAGCTACCAGATTCAAAGTCATCTTTGTCGGGTCGGGGACTATCGTAGTCGAGGCCGTAAGCATCTGATCGGGAGACTGGATAGTGGAAAGCACTCCAACGTTAGGGCTAAAAAAGGGAATAAACTTTGAGGTTAAGCGGGCGGAATATCTGCAAAGGTACCGTAGAGCGACTGTACTGATTCTTGACAACCCCGAGAATCCGCAGACTGCTCTGGGGCACCTGAGCTTCTAGAACGCAACTTCAAATCTTTATTCAGAGCTCTTGCAGCTCTGGCCCACCGACCCTATTTAGACTTTCGTAAGCAGACCAGAAGCGGCCAGTGTTTCCCCGAAGTAGCCTTTCAATGGCTGAGATAGTGATCTCCATGATGCTGATTAATTTGCACCACAGTTAAGGACGCGGTGACTCTAATTCGGCATGGTCAGGATAACAGGATTCTGTTACTGTTGGTTTTTGATGCGAACTCTTTTTATACGGTGTGGGTGAGCACAAATATTATTGAAAGTGGAAGAGATGTAATCAAATTTTTAGCGGGCACTGAGATAAAGATTCTGAATCGAGGTTCCACTCGTACAATACAGAATAGATACAGGAGTGAAGTTCTCGACCACACTCTATGTATGGGAGGAGTTTACAAGCAGGATAGTGGGGTGTAGAGACTCTGATGAGGAGTCTCTCGCGGACCACAAATACATTTTCTTTCAGCTAAACCTAGGAAAACAAGCGGTCTTAATGATTAGAAACCCTACAAATACACTTTGAGGCTCATATCAAGAGAAACTCACAGGAAGACTTGTGGAATTTTTCACAAACTATACTCTTATTGATAAGTTAGTGCATTTCACGGATTAGATGCAAATGAATCTGACTGCATCATATCAAAACGAAAGCTCTAGAAGCACAATTAACTCCTGGGAAGTATCAGAATTGTAAGGCTTGAACATTGCAAGTTTCACCGAAGATGAAGCAGCACGAGAGAAAGGCTGGGGCCAAGAGTCAGAGAGCGCCGATTGGAATTTCACTAGGGGCGGATTGGATCTATTTAGCGCTTCAACAAAAAGGCCTGTTCGATAGGCTGTTCGAGAGATATATCAGGAATGAGGTGGTTTTGGCCTTCCCGCTTCATAAAGGACAGCATGCTTTGCAAGCAGGTTGTTCAGTAGGAGCAGCAGTTAGAATAAAAAGGGAAGGCTGTGTGTACGTTCTTTGCTATACAGCGTGCATCTAGTAATACTTTTTAGAAGTCATCTGTCGAGAGGCTTTGAGGTGTGGCGTTCCAAACCAGCTAATAAGCTAGAAAGAAGTATGCTACGCCAAAAAAGGACTCAAAACCAGATACAAACAAGGTTTAGTTAAGGAAATAGCGCCACAGGTCTTCACACAGGAAGTGTCCTGTCGCCTCTCTTGGTGCATGGTAGTTGATGGCCTCCTTCGTAGGCTCGATAAAGCGGACACTATATTCAGGGTTATGCAAATAACTTTGGAATCCTAGCCAGATAAGTCCATATGAGAACGTTGATGGGCCTTACAAGGTCGGCGCTAAACATCCTAGAGCTCTGGTGCGACACCTCAAGGCTCTCGGTAAATCCGGGAAAGACCAGCATGGTCATTTTGACGAAAAAGCGTCTTGCTAAATCGGGATAGACATCACAAGCTAGATCCGTTCACAGCACCGGAAATATCGAAATCAAACCCACGGCTGCCGACAGGCGAAATCCATCCTGGGCCACACGTGTAGGATGGTTAGAGCCAGGGAAATCCTAGGTTTGCCAAACAAAGATATAAGTACAGTGGTTTAGATACTTATTGGGCACAGCGACTTGAAGTAAAATATGAATGAAATAGAGTATAACCCCACGATATAGTGAAGGAAATGCAGCAGGAATGATGAAACGTCACTGCATGTATTATGCCAATGCTTAGCTTTAGGTAGGCTCAGACAGCAAGCACTTGGGGCCCATTTTATGGAACCTGAGGTCTGGGATCAACTACTAAGAGCATATAGTTAACGGTGTGACACAATAGAACTACAGCATCTTTGGGAAAATAAGTACTTTCATATTGCTGAGTGGCCAGTATATTTATTTATTTGATTTAACATGATCATTTTCCGAAGACATATATATAAACCTATGCTAACTATAAGTTTCTATGCATATTCCAAAATTATTGCTGTAATTATAAAATTAATTACTGTAATAATAACTTTAAACCTCTAGTCTTTATAATCTAACTTTAACAAAGATTAACTTAAGGAAATTCAATTTAAAAAAAAAGGACACATTTACTATAGCCTCCTATTGTATCTTTTGTTTCGTCGCAATCAGTTAAGAGGATCCGGATGTCTGTGAAGGGGATCTGGAATAGACAGCTAGTTTCAACAGCGCTGTAAATAGGAGGCCCTTTGGATATTTTATGTAAACACGACCGTAGTCTCCTACAGCTCGATGTTCGTCAGTAGCCTTAGAAGGTTCGTACAATACAAAATTCTCAGCTTTATACCTCTGATTTCGTTGAAAGCGTATGTAAACGACGTCTATTTTAAGAAATTTAGTTTTCATTAAGGTAAAAATTCCCCCTCTTAGTGAACCTTTTGTATCCGAAGCTTTTGAAATATAATGTTGGCCGTTCGGTAATTCTATATAAGCCATATAGGTTTCAGATATCATCGGCTCACCATTCTGAAGATACATCATTCTTAGGGGTTCAGAAACTTTCGTTTCTGCGATAGGTGATGCCAAAACATGGCCTTCGTCCAACAGTACACTAATCTCGAAGTTTTCTAGGTATTTAGGAAATCCATCTGCACCTAATTTTTAAAGGAAAGAATGGTTATTTATAAAGTTTCTGTACACTACTATGTTAAGCTTGTAAACATTTTAAACAATCGCAGGTCAAAAACAAATCACCTATTTATCCATGAAATCAAAAATAGCTTTTTCGAAATATATTTTTGATAAGCTTCAAAGCTCTGAATCCAAAGGCTACCTGTTTTTTGTGATAACTCATAGGGTGAGAGAAATATAGTAAATTCTAGTTATCTCTCGTGAATCTAGAAAATTTAAAGAAAATTTTAGATTTCAAAGAATTCTACACAATCAAGTAAATTCTAGTGAGTTCAAGACAATTATGCAAATGATCACAAATGCGTTACAATTTAAGGAAGTTGTTTATTGGGTACAAAGTAAAAAATCTTTTCGGAATCATGTGCCCCTTTTTTAAAAAAAATTGATATTTATAACGCTATTTGTGAAACGGTGCACGAAAAAGTTCACTTAAAAAAAACCCTTCTCATTGTGTGAATATATTGTCTATCTTTTTTTGATAATAGTAATTAATAATAATAATAAAGTACAACTTCGTTGTTTGTTTATACGTTCTGCCTTCATATTTGTCCTGCTCACTCCACAAGTTCCCAAAAACATAAATTTTTTGGCCTTCTTTCTTTCCTCTTAGTCTTCTCATCATTTTCACTCTGACTTGTGCGCCGATGTCTGTCCTTGTACTCTCCACTTTCTTACTTCTTCCATACTTCCTTTCACTCCAGCCTTACGCCCATTCCTTAATTCTAATTTCCTCACTCTCTCTTCTAGCAGTTTCATGACCCTTTTCTTTAACTCCTCATTCTCTCTCTGCCTATTTTCTATACTTTTCAATTTATTCCACACCTTTTCTTTCTCTCCTTTTCATAATTGAACCCATTCGTCCAACGTTTATCTCACATTTCTTACCTCGCCTTTTCCCTCCTTCCTTTGCCTCTTAATTTAATTCTGTCTTCCGCAAGTCTCATCCAATCATCCGCATGTTTTTTCTCTAAATCCTTTCATAAGAGCTTCTAACTTTATAAATATATCCCCTTCATCCCTATTTCTCTTCAACGCTATTTTTTTGTCTTAATCTTTTAACGTGATGGGCAATGTCCGCATTTTCGCTCACCTGCTATCTTTTCCTTTAATCATCCCCCGTTTCTTCCACATCGCTGTTAATGCTCTCGATACTAATAACGCTCGCCGACTGTTGCCACCTGTGCAAAAAATCCCTCGACCCCGAGCTTCTCGATTTCGATCCAATCCTTTCTAAATTAGTGGGCCTCCTGCGCCTATATCCTCTTCCTTGTCTCCACTATGCCGATTTTGCCTTTAGTACGGCTCGCAAAGGCGTAGTCAAAGTCTCATCTGCACTTCCCTCACTGCTTCATTCGTCTACGCCGCTACCTCCTCTCTCTTTGCTATCGCAATCCCTATTTGTTTCACTCTTCTCACTTAACTCGCTCTGCTTTCTTCCGAAATAGCGGTGTAGACTGCGCGTAACAGACATGACTTAACCCTGTTAACTGACCGTTAGCCTCACCTACCCCTTCCCTGTCGCTTTCTATCCTCCCTAGAATTATTTTTTTTTAAACTCACCCTCCTACACTGATTTCTCTGGACAATTTGTGTCTTTTTAACTCCTTCTTCATTCTTAACCTTCGAATGCCTTCTTACTGATAAGAAACCCAGTATATCACCGAAGCGAATCTAATCTCAATATCAGCTCTCGTCAATTTTTGTATTTTTTGTTTGAATTTGCACTTTCTAGGACCCTTAGTCACCACACCCTCGCCATACTCACTCAACTTTTTACTTCTCCTCAGACCAAAAATAATCGTACTCGAAAAACACCATATGTCCTCTATCGGTAATGGAAATGGAAACCAAGAAAATGCAACTTGAATTCTTACAATAATATTAAGATATCTTTACTAATAAAGTTCTGTTAATTGCATAAAGATTTTTAGTTCAAATTGAAAATTCGAATTAGGGTTTCTTATTATGTTTTTAACAACTGTGGCTTCGAGAGCTATAAAGTTTGATAAACAAACATTTGTTTTTCTATAAACTTTGTTTAAATGGTGAGCATAGGCTAAAACACTTCATAATACGAGATTGTGCGTTCAATAACATATTTACTACTGCGAAATGGAAAAGAAAATCTTTGGCCAAAAGTATATTTACTGATCTAATGTTATCTCTTTCAAGGCTTCAATTCTTAATTGACTTTAGAATCACCTAACCTTACCTAAAACAATGAACAAAAATGTAATGATTGATAATAAACATTTTTTAGAAATATTAAATGACAGAAATGATTTATCCGTAAAAAAGTCCCGAAATTTGAGTTAGGTCTTCGATACGAGAAAAATAAGTATTCAGACTTAAAGAAAAAGTAAAAAATTTACTTGCTCAATCTAATTTATATTATTTATTAGTTAACATTTATACGGGTCACGTACAGGCATAAAGCATAAACGTATTAATGATAAAATTGATTGCCTCTGGATTTTCAGTAAAAAATCTTTTCTGAGTATTTATTTCGAATGATTCATAATATTTCTGCAATTATTGCTGAAGAAAATGGGAACCGATTTATAATTTTTACATTAACTTCGCCAATCAATTCTTAAATTTTCCTGATTATTTACAAAAATCAATCAATATGCGATGGTTGTTTCTCGTATCCCCATCAGAGCTACTAGTTTGTGACAATTGGTTGGAACAATTGTGAAGTACAAATTTAAACTGGAAGCTCTTGATAAATTGAACGTATTTCAAATAATGGTGTTGAATTAGCGATAAATGATTAATACATTGTATTAAACTTACGTATTAAATCGAGGAAACTAGCTAAGAGAAAGATTAGGATTTCTGTAACAATCTTCATTCTTCCTAAATGGACTCAATAGTAGGCAACTGAAGATTAATCTTCCACGAATTTCGTATGAAAAAATCCTACTATACCTACTAGACCGTATCATGTAGACAAGCTTTTAAGTAGGGATATCTGAAATCTTGCAATGTTGATTGGTTATTTTTCGAATGCGCTGGTCCAATAGATACCAGACAACAATTTATTTATTCTTTATAGTGTGTGGAGGGGATGGAGAAACATTAAAGTCAGATCTCATAATTTCTTCATTTGCTAGATTTATTATCTATAAAATTAGGTAGAACCTTCGGACTTATGAAATATTGAAATATGTGTAAACTAATACATATTTTTTCTGAATCATTGCAATTTTGATATAAGTCATAAGCCTTAACCCAAGGATAATTAATTTTAAACGAACTGCAAAATTTTTTCAATGAGAAGAAACAATTGGTCTTATGAGGTATCTCGAAAATCTCGTTGTTCAAGTGTAAAGTAGATGAAAAGTTGAATATTTAAGGAAAAGCCGCAACTTTTTAGCATTATACCAAAAATAATATTTTTTAAAATAATAAGTTTTGAAAACATTGATGTTTATCAAATTCAATTAACTATTACATCACTTTATTGCAAAGTCGACAAAAACTGGAAAATTTTCGTGAAAAACTGCACTTTTCGAGTCATATTATAAAAGAATATTATTAAAAATACAAAAAAAAGTTCAAAAAATTATTTATGTTAACCTTAATTAATTATTGATTTGTTCTACTAAGAATTTTAAATCAGTTTAAAATTCGGAAAATTCGCGTGTTTCGGAATCTATTCTAAGAGAAAGTGGATAAAAACAAATAATAAATTATTTAAACAATTTACGGAAGAATTTCATTATCATTAGAAATTACTATATAGTAGTAGTATTTTAGAAACTCGTAAAAGACAAATTTTCACTTATTGGGCTTTTTTGAAACTTTATTAAATAGACTTATGGAAGCGATATTCAGAAAGAAATTATCCGCTTCTATTTTATATCTAATTTTAAAGAAAATTGTTGAGTTTTAATAAAATTGACCTAATATTGACGATTCTGAATGAAATTGACAAAAACGTCTTTTTCTAATGCGAAGTGTGTCTTAAACTTCACGGAGCTTGCGAAACCTCTGAATATAATTTTTTTTCTACAAAAAATCCATTTTTGGACAACCTTAGTGTACACCAAATATTATTATTACAAAGACTTCTAATGATTACGTAAAAGTTAGAAATATTTCCGAAGATATCTTCTGCGCATTTTAAAAGATTTTAAAAAGGCAAAAAATTCAACGTTTCTGAAGTATTTTAAAACAATTTAAGGGATTTATAATTATTTCTAGTGCTTCCCGTGACAAATTGCGTAAAAAGCATTTAGGCATATTCATAACAAAATAATTCAAAGGACCATTTGTTCATAAACATGGTTTAAATAATAAACATTTTTCGCAATTTAAAAAATATGACAGCAAATTATCTTCGACAAGACAAATATACTTGATTTGGTAAAAAAAGTTGTTGGCGAACGAATGATCAGAATGTTTATTTGTTTACAAAATTTATTTAAATAGTTGCTAAAAATCTGTTTTGGTTAGAAAATTCTCCTTTTCACTTTAAACAGGAACTGCATTGCCAAAAATGCTTTTTTTTAAATTTATCACTTTAGTTGAAATACCTGTTTTTTCCAAATTTTATTATATTTTGTTCATTAAAACCTAATCTTTTTGCTTGAAAATTAGGCTCGTCGATTGAAAATGATTATTTTTGCTTAAAATTGCAAACCAAAGGAGTGGATCTTGAAAAGATGAATTTTAACAAACAAGTTTACCTCTATGCCAACTAGTTGAGTTTTCAAATACAAAGATAAATTTTTCAGTAGGAAGATTAATTTTATACCAAAAGTACGAATTTCAAACAAAACTCTTCAATTGAAAAGTCAAATCGACGTATTATATGCGAAACGATTGAAATTTCAACCCGAAAATGTATTGTTTTAACGGGAAAATTATTATTTTTTATTGTAATATTTAATGTTTCCTCAAGGAAGTTAAATTAATGAAAGCCAAAACAGTTGCATTTTAATCTGAAATAAAACATTTTCAACCAAGAAGACTATTTTTCCTTCAAAAGAAACGAATTTTAGATGATATTTATGAACTTCCAACTAGAAAAGGTTTATTTTCAATCAAAAGTATCAAACTTTGATTAAAAATGAAAAATTTAAATTATTAGTTAAAGAAAATTAATCTTTAAATCAAGTGAAACCAATTTTTAACGGAATAATTTCATTTTTAACAAAAGCGATGAATTTTCAGCTGAAATGATGAATTTACAAAAAAAAACGAATTTTCAGCAAAAAAGTTTAATTGAAGCAATGATTTTCTGAATAAGTAGATCAATGGTATAAAAATGAGATAGTTCAAATTTCAACCAAGGAGATTATTTTTAGTAACAAAATAGAATTCTTAACAAACAAACAAAAAAATTTATTAACAAAGTTAAGTATACTAAAAAAATACATTGTTTAACTTTTCAATATCTAAACATAAATTTTGAACAGCATTTAAATTTTCTATGAAAACACTTCAATTTTCCAACCAATTAAGCTTGCTGATACACTTTTTACCAAAAAGGATTAATTGTCAATCTTACTAAGAAGATTAATTTTCCGACCGAAAACGATACATTTTAAACACAATTTGTGACTTTTCCACTAGGTAAGATCAATTACACAGCCACACAAAAAAAAGTGTGCAGATCTGGTAACAAGACACACGTATTCCTATGGATTTTGGGGCGCTGAATTCGAATTCGGTATCAAAAATTACCCATCACGTCATGGTTGAGCCATATCCTCAAAAAATGACGAAAAATCATGCACTGAGGCAAATAAATTTCAAAATAATGCCAGTGATGCAAATTTTCACTTCAAAAACATGTCGACATCTGTGAAGGATCAACCCTTGCCTGATATCAACTTATTTAATATAACTTTACCCAACAGAACCTGATCTCACCTAACATGAATTAACAGAAATTTATTGAACTACACCTAAAGCTCTGGAAGCATATTTTCCCAGTAGCAAAAGTGTGCTACATCGAATGGGTCAACTCGAGCCTAACCTAACCTAACCTAACCTAAGCAGACTTAACGAAACACATTTAAAATGATTGTGTTGTCCCGTTATGTTTGCGGTACCGTTTCATTCAGCTTCGGCTTAACTTACATAGAGGTTTAACCTATCCTAACCTAACGAAACCTAACCTAACCTAACCGATTACGCTGGCAACCCTGTTCTTGCGTACTTTCATATTTAAGACTGAGAACACATTTAAGACTGAGAACCGTACGCTTACATAGCTACACGTGTGGTTGAATTTCATTCGGCTAGATTAGGTTAGGTCAGGTTTTGTTAGGTTAGGATAGGTTAAACCTCTATGTAGGTTAAGCCAAAGCTGAATGAAACGGTACCGCAAACACAGCGGGACAACACAATGAGTTTAATTGTGTTACGTAAAGTTAAATTAGGTTAGGTTAGGTCAGGTTTTTTTAGGTTAGGATAGGTTTTTGACCTCTTTGCAGGTTAAGCCCAAGCTGATTTAAACAATACCGCAAATACAACGGGACAACACAATCAGTTTAATTGTGTTTCGTGAGGTTAGGTTAGGCTAGGCTAGGTTAGATTTATTTCTAAGTTAGGCTCGAGTTGACCCATTCGATGTAGCATAGATTTTCTACTGGGAAAATATGCTTCTAGAGCTTTACGTGTAGTTCAATAAATTTCTGTTAAATCAGATTCTGTTGGGTAAAGTTATGTTAAATAAGTTGATATCAGGCAAGGGTTGATCCTTCACAGTTGTCGACATGTTTTTGACGTGAAAATTTGCATCACTGGCATTATTTTGAAATTTCTTTGCCTCAGTGCATTATTTTTCGTCATTTTTTAAGGTTATGGCTCAACCATGACGTGTTAGGTGATTTTTGATACCGAATTTGAATTCAGCGCCCCAAAAGCCATAGGAATACGTGTGTCTTGTTACCAGATCCGCACACAATTTTTTTGTGTGGCTGTGTTATCAATAAAAAATATAAAATTTTAGGTAAAAACGTAACAGCTAAATTATTGGAAAAAATAAATCCTTAACAAAAAAAAAAACAAGTTTTCAATATAATAGTTTCATTTTCAACAAAAGAGATGAATTTCCTACTAAAATTGTAAATCTTAAAAAAATTAATTTTTAGCAGAAGAACTCAACCCAAAATATGATTTTTCAATTTAATAGATCAATTTTATAAGATAGGATTATGTAATTGTTCAATTAATTATAACCAGAATAGTTAAATTTTAAATCTTAAAAGAATTCTTAACGAAGAACTATAATAGCTGATATTTTCACTAAGAGAGTGAAAATTTTATTTAAAACAAAAGAATTTTGAAAGCAAAAAGAATAATTTGCAAGAAAGTAGTCAAATCCTTAACAAAGGAGAAAGACCTTCATTAAAATGAATTAATTTTTAACGGATTCTATCAACTTTGACTTTCCCAAGCGAATTTCAAATAAGAAAGATCTGCTTTCAATAAAATAAATAAAATTTTAACCCAGAAGATAAAAGCGTTAGCAAAAAATATGAATCTTCAGAAAAACTGTTTTCTCCACGAAGTTAAGAACAATTTTTAAACAAAAAGTATGACTTTTTAACAAAACTGTTTATTTTTTAACTGAACAGTGTAAGAGGGAAATTTCACGGCCTGGCTGCGAATAAGCCCAATAATTACTTTAAAAAAATTTTGCAATATTTTAGACGATTAGATCTTTCAACTTTTCTTGGGCGCCTGCCGCTAGTAAGAAGAAAGGTTACGATGGTCCTTGTGCTGCCTGCTAGCGATAGATTTGTTTGAATCTGTTATCATTCCATGCATACTATTAAAATTCAGACACAAAGTGAGCCGATAGTACACATAGCGTGCATGTTATCTTTTAAGCTCACAGTAACTGCAGCCCAGATGTTATTATTATTATAATTTGTTGATAATTAATTTTTACATCGTTCAGTATATTATTCTTCACTATTTTCTCTATACAAATTATAAAATTGTACAATCTGATCTTCTTCGTACGTTTGAACAAGAACAAATTGTGAATAATAGGCTATTGAATATCACTAAACATTTCATGAGCCCCAGAAAGAGTGTGCAATAACGTAATTTAAAGTGTGTAATAATAATGTTATAATGAAAATATTTCTAAAAGCGCAATTATATTCTGCTTTCTGTAACGTGATTAGAATATAACTAAACGAGGGACTCCCGGGCGGTTCCGGCCGGTTCGCGAGACTGTTTAAAAAATTGCGGGTCCGCGACCTGTTGTAAGTGTTTGGTTTCTTTTTTTTTAATTATATTTATAGTGTGCGAGTAAAGCAACGTATAGTGTAAGAGTGATCATCATCGTACAAGTAATCAGACCAACGTGAAAGGAAAATTTATAGATGAACGAAATTGTGGTGAGCACAAAATTTTACTTTGGTAAACCCGGTTATACATCTTAGCCATGAACTAAATCAAGTGACTGATGAGATTAGAATGTTATAAGTTAATTAAAATAATTTAATACGATGGTTGAAACCTCCTGCGATGATGTTGTAGGTATACAATTACGAGCGGCCACAAGAGTTAGATGTGACAACAGTCACCTCTGGATGTTTTCTTAGAGCTACCATCTACCACTCCACGGGTATTTAGTTGCTCGCTTCTTGATGATCAAGAAAGTTTCTTACAATGCGACATATGTTTAATAAAGCCGCCTTCTGAGCTGCTGCGCATTGCCTGTACCCGAAATCACAATGGGATGAATAGATGTATGATTCACATTCTTCCATATGGTCTTTACTTTATGCCTTAACTCGCTATACTTGTGGATCTTGGTTGTATAGGTTGACTGCAAATTTCAATTAAGCGGACAAGCAATGTCGAAGATCTAGACTCTTCCACCTTTTTTTTCTCGCATCACGATGTCAGGTCGATTGGCTCGGATGTAATGATCCGTTTAAATAGTAATATCCCAATATAAGATATATTCTTCGCTTTCTAAAATGGGCATTGGAATGTATTTATTGAAGGGCATCCATTCTTTTACGAGTCCTAGGTTTAGAGCAAGTTGTTGATGTGTCATGCCTGCTACATCATAATGTTTGAGCGTATATTCTCTCTGAGCCATTACGCGACAGCCATCAATAGTGTGCTCGATGAATTCGTTGGTATTTCCATATAATCGGCACCGGTCAACCACGTCTTGATGTAACACGCGTTTCCGATAATTCCTGGTGCTGACAACCTTGTCCTGTATTGAAATGACGAATCTTTCCGTCTCTGGATACAGAACACCCTTTTTTAGCTAAATATTAGATGCCTCAATATCAACTTCATTTTGATCTAATGTGTGAGGGTGCTCGCCATGGATGGCTTCCTGCCTTCATTGTATTTTTAATTCCTCTATGGTTTCTGCCCTGATATTAAAGGCCCCATCTGAGGTCAAATTTAAGGGCAGGTAGTCAAGATCCGCTTGACAGATGGTACTGTAAGGCGCAACATTTCGTTTGCTGTTAAAATAGTCTCGCAACTGTATAACTTGTGACTCACACAGTTTTTTTACGTCAAAAACGCCCCTACCCCCTTAAATTTCGTGGTAGAACTACCCTTTCAATCGCTGCATTTCTGTGGTGCATTCGGTGCTTCGTTATTTCTACGCGAACAATTCTGTTTAACTTTACGGTCGATGTGAGACCATTTTATGAGCCCGATGGAGTACGTGAGGACACGGATAATATTATTATTATTTATAGTGTTTGAAAAAAAATTAATTTTTTTAAACAATTAATTTTTGTCACAGGGTTAAGATGGTTACTGCCCATCATGTCGAAGGCATTTTTGGTTAGAGTTGGATTTTATTTTTGATTATTCAACACGGGGCTGTCCCGGTATACGAGGTGTGTTCAAAAATTAAGGTGACTTTTCAATTTTCGCGGGCTACGTACATTCAAGTTTTAAACTTTTTTTTTTGTTGTGTTGGTACACTCGTCACGATCATATGTTCACAGTTTTGAATATACAGCTCTTATTGTTTTTCTGGCAGAGGCGTAAAAGGTTAGAAGGGTTTGGTGTGCTCGGCGATATTCTTCTTTCGAAAAAAATGGAGAAAAGGGTTTGCATTAAATTTTGTGTCAAAAATAGAATCCAGTGCTCTAAAACTCTGAAAATGTTGACAGTTGCATACGGTGAGTCTACTCTGAGTAAGAAAAATGTGTATAAGTGGTACAAGCTGTTCCGAGAAGGCCGAGAGGATGTCGAAGATGAACCTCGCCCTGGACGTCCCAGCACGTCAACAACAGATGAAAATGTTCAAGCAGTGGAAGAAATGTTGTTGAAAAATCGCCGAATTACCATCAGAGAATTTGCTGAAGATGTTGGCATATCGGTTGGCTCATGCCATGCTATCTTCTCGGACGTTTTGGGCATGAGACGTGTGTCAGCGAAATTTGTTCCAATACTGCTTAATTTTGATCATAAGATCCATCGCATGACCATCGCTCAGGAGATGTTGAATGAAGTCAATAATGACCCTGATTTTCTCAAAAGGGTTATAACTGGGGATGAATCGAGGGCATATGGTTATGACGTCGAAACTAAAGCCCAATCGTCTCAGTGGAAGCATCCTAAATCTCCACGACCGAAAAAAGCACGTCAAGTTCGGTCAAATGTGAATGTTTTGCTCACTGTCTTCTTTGATTACCGTGGCGTAGTGCATCAGGAATTCTTACCACAAGATCGTACGGTCAATAAGGAGTATCACCTTCAAGTTATGTTTTTCTGACCAAAAACAGCACCACAGTCATGCCTCAGCCTTCATATTCACCGGATTTGGCCCCCATCATCGCTGAAAGAACTCAAGGCTATACCACAAAATGATTATCAGCAGTGCTTCGATGATTGGACAAGCTTCGGCACAAGTGTATTATATCTGAGGGGGATAACTTTAAAGGGGACAACTTAAATATTCAGGAATAAATAAATATTTTTGAGCAAACCATAAAGTCACCTTATTTTTTGAACACACCTCATATATCATCAGTCACAGACGCATTTTTATAATGCAATCAAGTGATCTGATGAGAGCAGTGTGCCCCGACATATTTGATAAAGCCTGGTTTTTACCACATTATTGACGGACTAGGTTGCTGTAAAGTGAACGATAAAAATAAACGGTCATTGAATCGAGTAACCGATATTATTATTAATTTTTGTCACAGGCTTAAGATAGTTACTGACCAACATGTGGAAGGAATTTTTGGTTAGAGTTGGATTTTTTTTCTTTTTGATTATTTAACACGGGGCTGTCTCCGTATATATCGTCAGTCACGAACGCATTTTCATAATCCGATTAAGTGATCTGATGAGAGCCTTAGTTGGGTTCTGAACCACCAGAGCCTCGGTAAAGGTAACTAGAAAATTTTCCAGAGGTACTGGCTCAGGGATTGAACTATGGATCTCTGATGTGAAGTCCGAGCGTCTTACCAACTGAGTCACCGAGGCTCTTAAGCCACCGAGGCTCTTAAGCCACCGAGGCTTTATTATTATTTTTATTATTATTATTCATAATAATAATTATTATTGTAACCATACTCTGTATCTCGGCCGTCTTTTTCTCTCCTTTTACATTATTCATATTAGAGAGGGTACTCGATTTATGTCAGATTTGTCTGCCTGCGTGTCAATGCGTTCGTTTGTGCGACTGCAGATGATTGTTAGTTCGCAAGACAACTTTCGAAGGAACTGACAGATTGAATTGGTCTCTCGTACACTCCTTATTTTCTTTAATTGAGGGTCAGGTTCATTAGCCAGCATTTTGCATACAAATTCAAATAGTGAGAGCAGTTTAAATAATATTCAGATCACTTTCTTTAAGATTTAAAAATTCAAGGCACGGTTATTAGTAGTACTCAAAAATTTTAACCGTTTACTTTTATGAAAAAAAATCAGTTGAGGAAAAGCGTTTCTTTTTGGAAGCCCAACAAGATTATCATAAAAACTTTACGATTTTGTTGGAAAAATTAAAAATTTGACCTCACGAAACATTGAAATGAAAAAAATCCATCTTGCGATCAAACCACGTAAAATACTACAAAAGATGATTAGACCAAAATCATATTTAAAAAAATATCTACTCTATTGTATTTAATCAATTTTATAGGGCTTATAGTTTTTGTTTTAATCGCGAGAAATAACATTACCAGTAATTAAATTAAATTAAAACAAAAGAAACAAATAACTTACAGTCTGTCAAGTTAAAGCGTGGGTGGCTTTACTCGCAGTCGGTAAGGTGTATCGACATGATTTTGGTGTCAAAATATTAAGAAGAGCTCCCTC
>NC_046657.1:163882981-163902071 GCF_010883055.1 Belonocnema kinseyi
TTTTGCTCGACATCTTGACAAATGTAATTCCATGTAGAAACATGCGTTTAAATAAAATATTTTACCAAAAAAGTTACCCACGCTTTAACTTGACAGACTGTAGTTATCAAAAGTTGTTTTTGATAGGATGCTTTTTTGCTTAAATCGTCAAAATATCAGGAAAATAAACAAATCAAGTTTTGGAAAGAAACGCAACAAAGGACATTAAAATGTTTCATAACGATTTTTTAATAAGATTATGAATTGTAATATTATAAATTTATTGAAATGATAGATTTTTTAGGATAGCTGAGTCTTTCAATTTTGTGCTTTGTTTTTCAAAAAACACTATTTTTTTCATTAAACCTGTATACATTTTTGTCTAATAGAAATCTTTATTATTTTCTTCTTGATTTAATAGCAGTGGGATTCTAAAGAAAATCTTCTTTATTATTTTTATTAAAATTTTGAAAAAATGCTAATAAATATATTTTCTGGAAAACCGCACTTTTTTATTCTTCCAAATATTTTTGAAAACTTCCCCTCAAAAAAATACATATCGCCTAATTTCCTCCAAAAAAACAACATATTTTGTCTCCGATAGATACGACGATTTCAAATGTAGAAGTCTGTGATTTAAAATGGATTCGGCCAAATATGAAAAAGTAATCATTAAAAATAAAATTCGTATTTAATATTGCAATGTCTAATTCAGCCAACCGACACCGAGATACAGAAAGAAACATTATATACATTTCATAAAGTAGATTTGAACATTATTCAGAAAAATTCGCATTGTGGACAAAATCGAATGCAATGCACGAAAAATGAGATGAGAATGTTCGTGAGATCGACAAACTTTTATTACCGGTAGAGTTTCGATGTTTAAAAAAAAGAATTTCCTATATAATCACTTTTGAGACTACTTAATCAATTAATTAAAAAATTAACAGACATTTCTGTTGCAAAAGTATCCTTATAAGGGGGGGGGGGGGTTCATGCTAAGGGTCAGTTAACAGGGTATAGTAGCATGTAAGTTACGTGGAATGGACAGCAGTGGGGGAAGTGCAGATAAGACATTCGCTTCGCCTTTACATCCCAGAGCAACGATAGAATCGGCAGAATCAAGATGAAGAGGGGGGTGATAACATGGGATGCTGCAATTAAATAAGAGCAGATGGTTATAAAAAGTTATAAAACTAAAAGCCTTTATAAAGGCATTTAGAGAGGAGACTTGCGGAATATTCGATGAGACTCGCAGAAGACTGAATGATATGAAAGCCAAGGGGAGAAGGTAAAAGACTAGGTAAGCGAAGTGTGACAAAAGTGGAAAGAATTAAATCAATTATAGAAAGAAGAGAAAAAAAATGTATGCAGCAAATTGTAAGGCATAACGAAAAGACAGAGCGAGAATGAGAAGATGAAGGAAGGGGACATGAAACTTCTGGAAGCAAGAGTGAGCAAACTAGAACTAAGAAATAAGCCTAAAGTGGAAGAAAATAGAAGTTTGGAAGAATCAAGAGTGTGTGAGGTAGTTAAGCATGAGCAGAATTAAATGCGGCGCTTGAGACTGATTGAGATTAAATGAAGAATGGAAGTGGAAGAGAGAGCAAAGAAAAGAAAGAATATAATAGTGAATAGTTTAAGAGCGGACGGTAAAAGGGCACAGGAAGAGATCAGAAAGCTAATGAGAGACATAGGCACGCAAGTCAGAGTGGAAAATATACAAAAACTAAGAGGGAAGAAAAAGGGAAAAATGTATGTTTTTAGTGCATTTGGGGAGTGAGCGGGATTAGTATGAAGTTATGGAGATAAATAAATTGTTAAAAGAAAGAAATAAAAGAACCGAAGAAGATCTGACGTGGCGGGAAAGAAGAAGCCATTGGCTAATTGACAGAGATAGAAAATAGGTCAACAAAGAGATGTAAGTTTGGGACGATAAAGTAGAAAAACTGAGGGAGCGTAGGAAACGGGCAGCGAATAAAGGGGTCAAAAAGGATGAAAAGGGGAATACAAGTGTCACGGGGGGTTTTTGAAACGGCAAGACAACCAGAATGAAAGGCATGCAGTAGATTAGATTAGATAAACGTATATTTTTCGGCCTGCTAGCCTTAAAAATGGACTTGCTTACACTTCCATTTTTATAGAATTTTCTTACAACCACGTCTTTAAAAAACCATCCATCCACACCTTACAACTAATTCGCTCGCTTCTCTAGCCTAACCTTCCTCGCTGCGCCTCGCATCTCCATTCTTCTTCCTCCTTCCTTCTCTTTTTCTCCATCTTACCCAACAGCCCCTTTAGCCATTTTACTGTCCTTTTGTCACCCTTTTCATAAAACAATACCTCCATGCTTATCACACTCCTTTCCACCTCTTCACACTTCTCCAACCAGTGCTTAACTTTTGCATTCCTTTTCTCGCATAGTTCACACATTCTGTTCGCTCTAGAAAGCCAGAACCTATAATAATGTGCCAAGCAAACGCATCTCATTCTCGCTGTCAGTCCCTGACTTCCTTTCTCTCCTTTTGGACATAAATATTGCGCTTCCTCCCTTGGCATAATCCACGCATAGTTCCCACTAAACCTTGACTGACCAACTTACTTTCCCACGCTTCCAAAAATTTCTCCTCATATTTACACGTTCGACTACCAGTTAGAATCCCTAAACTAGTTCTTCCTGTCTCCCTCCTGACAATATAGTTCTGCATATTCCTTTTCGACACAAGTGTACCCTTGACATACCTCTCCTGTATTCTATTTACCTCCTCACATACCTTCCATCCCTACGCCTCCACTCCGTAAAATAAGACACTCATCACTAGTGAATCAAAAAATTTCATTCTCCGTAAAAAATCATCTGCGAACAACCTCTTACCCAGACCCCACATCTGCCTCATCACCACATTTTCCCTTCTCACCTTCTCTATTATATGACCATCCACTCCCCCATTTCTTCTAAACAGGAAGCCCATGTACACAAACTCTTTCACCTCCTTACCGCTTTTCCCTTCCACTGTCACTCTCTTCATATGTTAGTGACAATATCCTGACTTTTCCTACCCTAACTGCTCCTACCACTCCGGCCGCTAGCTTACTTTTCATATCCGCGATCAAAATTAAAAAAAGCGTTGGGCTAAGTGGGTACCCTTGCCTTAACCCCCTATCCATCCAGAATCCCTCAGAGATTCCATCCCCTCCTCTCACCCTATCGTTCGTCTCCTCATATACCTCCCTCACCCTCTCGATCTGCCCCTCCTAACTCCCCTCTCTTTTATGCCTGTCCAGCACGTGCTGCAAGACGTAAGTATTGTCAATAGTACTCCTTTCCTGCCTAAAGCCCGCCTACGTCTCCGGCAATATTCCTTTCCCCTCGACATCCTTACGCACCATATCTGCCAACACCATCGCGTATATTTTGTACACTATTCATTAGCGTAATTCCTCTATAATTTTCCTGCCTTTCCCTTTCCTCTTTCTTATACAGTAGTACGATCAAGCTCTCTCTCCACCCTCTTGGGTGCCTCCCTCTCCATAAATTTTTCACTACCCCCTTTGCCTCTGCATTACCTCTTGTGTGCCATACAGTCACGCTTCGTTCTCTATCACGTCCAACCCTGCTGCCTTAGTTATTTATCTACCACACGTCCCCTTCTGTCTTAACACTTCTTAAGTCCTCTTCCAGCTCTTTTTCCTTTTTCTGCTCTTTCTGCTTACACATCGCCCTAAACTTGTATCTCATTTCAACGCACTCCTCCGTTTTCGCGGTTCATTTATTCAAATTCCTGTACTTCTTTTTCACCTTTCTCTTCATCATTTTACATTCCCTATTTCACCACGACTTTACAATTTCTTTCTTCTTCTCCCTAAATACCTTCTTTTACACACAACCTTTCACTTTATCTTTTTGATTCTCCTATAACTTATCCACCGATTCCCCCTCAAAGCTTACATTGTCCAACTGCTCCTGATACGTCTTTATAGCCTCTTTTCCAGGACACCCTCTCCCATAACGACCCTTCTTCCCCACCCTGCCTTTCGTCAGCCTCGCCGTGTATCCACAAACTTAATGACTGATGGTCTTATTCCACCCTCCCTTCTACTGCGAATTTCTCTATCTTTCCCCAGTCTTTCATATTCATGATCACATAGTCTATCACCGATAAATCCCTCTTACTCACATACGTGTATTCTCTTAGAATCTCCCCCTGTTTATTTATTATCTTATCCTCCGATTTTCTTGCGAAGCTCTCCCCTTCCCGGTACAGGCCCCCTTCCCGGTACAGGCCCCCTTCCCGCCCAATTCTTGCTTTAAATCCCCTCCATAACTGCCACTATACGCTCATCTTTCTCTGTCCTAATAAGTTTTCAACCCTTTCTTTAATCCATTTTATTCCATCTTTATTATACACAGTCACAAACTTAAACATCACCCCTCCTATATTTACAGTCCTCATTTGCATGTCCTCCCCCTCTCCCTTTGCATTAACTTCCTTATCTAACCCATCCCTAACCCCTGTTATAATTTCCCTACTATCCCTTCCTTTCCTCTTCACTTTGACCGTCTCCTATAGCCTCTATCTATACCCCCTTGGCAACTTTCGCTCTACTCTATCCCATTCCTTTCTCTCTACCGACGCCTCTACCAGTCAAATCACATCAGATTTATGAATATACCTTCAGAAATCCTCATCTTTCTGATTTAGCCCTGCTATGTTCCAGTACAGCATCTTTAACACTCCTTCGCCTTGCTTTACTCCCACCCCCCTACTTCTCCCGAAATAAGTTCCCCTGCACTTCCTTCAACACCTCCTTCACCTCGTCCCATACCCAAAATTTCTTGTTTGTTTTTATTTTCCGATACCCTACCTTCGCTGCTTTCCCTTCGCTCCTCTCCTTCCAAGCCCTTCCATTTAGCATTGTCTGCGCATTCCTTTTTTTCTCGTAAAATCTTGATCAATGAAAAATTCTGGTCTTTTATCCTATTTTTGTTACGCGTAACCCCCAATTTTTCTTCACATCGCTCCAATTCCACCACTGCCACTTCATTCTCCTTTCTTCCCTCCATCCTAACTTTCCCAAACCTTGTGTTTAACCCACGCTATGCTCTGTAGCAGCGCTGCCACCCCCTCCCTTTCCTCCCCGCTCTTTAGCTTCAATCCTCTGATTACTATGTTATTTCTCCTGTCTGCCTTCTTTCTTCTGTCCATCCCCCACTCAATTGCCCTTATACTTTCCCTATGCGCTCTCTCCTCCTTTTCATTCCTATGCTCTCCCACTTTATCTTCTATTATACTCTCCACCTTCTCCCAAATACCTTGTTTCTCACTCCCCCCTATCAACTGCTTATATTCCTAACCTACCCTCCACCTTCTCCAGCCTTCTTTTCACCCTTTCCTTCCACACCCTAATGTCTTCTATCATCTCCTTCATTTTATCCTCTTTTTGCTTTCTTACCGACACCAATTCCCTCTGCAATCCCTCTACTTTGCCCCTCAGCTCTTCTACTAGCTTTTCCCATCTCTCATCTCTTACCTCCAGGTCCTCCCTCATATATTCCATATGCTCTATAGCCCCCCTAATGTCCTTCCTCAACCCTCTAATCTCGCCTATCAGCACCTTGTAAGCCTCCTTCTCCGTATGGCCCTCCATTTGGGGGGAAGGGTCACCTACGTGTTAGCACGCATTTTTTTTAAGGACTCTCTAGAGTACATTTCTGCGGACTCTCTTTGCTCTCCCTTTCCCTTTTCAAGAGGTCCTCCCCCTCACTTGCACTGGACGCTATCTCCCTTGCCTAATCGCTTCCTTCGCTCCGACACTGTCAAAACACCAATCAAAAAATTGAATTTCTATGACAAAAAATGATGAAAAGTATATCGAGATAGACAGAAGCCGCAGATCACCACACGAGAGATCCACCTTTCGAGGAAAATAATTTTAATATATTATATGTCAATGAACCTAAAGTTGGTTACGAAAGTTCCCAACTAGGCCTATCTCACGGTCCAAAGTAATTGCTGAAACAACGGAATGCCGTAGAGCTGAAAGATGAAAACAACTTATTTGATGATCATCAATTCATTAATTCATTCGTTACCAATCAATCTTCCGGTCCACAGTCTTCTTCTTTCTCTTAAAATTTCCCTTTTCCTCTATAAATATTTGATATTTGAAAACGCAATACGCCTCACAGGGGTCAAAATCCCCAAAAAGCTGGCCATAATGCAAAAAAAATTAATTTAATGTATATTTCAAGATTAAAATAAGCGCTGTGGTACCCCTAGCATCTTGCGGGAACGATATCTGAGGACACGTGCTCATCCAAGGCTGTTTCTTCCTTTCTTGTTTACACACGTCGAACGCATCGAAACGCGTGCACTTCGCGAGTGATGAAAGCAGTTATTCAAAAGTGCATTGTTTTGCAATGGAGTGATCAATTCCAGTGTAACAATATGGGTTGTTCTAGTGAATGGAAGTACTTGAAAAAATAGCATAACATAAATAGATATGACAAAGATGAAAGTAAAAAATTAATAAACAATTTACTTTGGTTTTTGAATTCTTATATTAATTTACGTTAATGAAAATAGAGTTTCAAAAACAGTGTCGCTAGGTCGGGCTCGGTTTTCAATTTCCAATAGAAAATTACACATTCACGTGAAACATATTTGAAAATTAGCTTCGCAAATTTGGCCGTTTGGTCTGGTGACATTTCAGATAGATTGTACAGATGCGCTCTGAAATGCTCCTTGTGCAGTGCGCGTTATTCAGACTGTCACATCGTAAACTTTTATTATTTCAATGCGCTATTAGCTTCAACTAACAGTATAAACAGAAATATGTTCATAAAGGAATCTATTGTTTAAACGACCACAAAATATCGACTTAATATTTAAACAAAATATGTCATATTTTATACGGCTAAATGCAGATTCAGTGATATGTGAGATAAAATGATAGTACATAATTGGATATTAATAACGTTATTTCATTAAGTAATTTTAAATATTATAAAATATTGTGAATATTTTGAATGTAGAAGAATTTTCAGTGATATAATAATACTCTCATGAAATTTAAAAAAAGTTAATTTTCCAGATACTGATCATGGAGATAAGAAACAGCGAATTTGTTATATCTGAAAGAAATTATTTGAATTTGTCTAAGGAAAAATTTCATTTTGTATCCGCCATTTTCTTAACAATATCAGATTCATAATCCGTGACCCCGAAAATCCCTTAGTAATCATTTTTGTTATAAAAAAATCAACATTTGTGAAAATTCCTGCCATTTTGTCTCTTACAAGTTTTTCCAAACCAATGTCAGATTTATAATCAGCGAACCCGAAACCTATAAGTAATCCTTCTTTTCATAAAAAAATCAAAATTTCTGAAAATCCTCCGCCATTTGTGACTAATATTTTGTTTTTTCAAAAACCAATATCAGATTCGTAATCAGCGAACCTGAAAACCTCTGAATTATCTTTTTTTTTCATCAAAAAATTAAAATTTGTGAGAATTTTCCGCCATTTTGTAACGGCCATTTTGTTTTTCCAAAAACTAGTATCAGATTCCTAATCAGCGAACCTGAAAACCTCTAAGTGATCTTTTTTTCATTACACAATTAAAATTTGTGAGAATCCTCCGCCATTTTCTGACCGCCATTTTTTTATACCAATATCAGATTCATAATCAGTGACCCTGAAAATCCCTGAGTAAGAAAATTCATCCCAAAATGATGACATTAATGAATTATGGCCACCTTTTTGGGTATTTTGACCACTGTGCGCCTGAGTGCTCGCCTGAGTGACAACCGCAGACCCCGCGCACCACGAGCAGCTCTTGTTACACCTACCTGTAGCACTGCTTCAATTCTCGGAGGAGCTACAGAATAGAGGGCTATTAAGCGTTTTCACTATATTTGCATTGTGTGAAAAATTTTCTAAAATTAGTCATTTTATCCATTACTGAATAATAATTACAGCAATTATAGCACTTACCAAATTATTTATGAATAAATTATTTACAAGTTTCTAGTTCTGAATCATTAAAAATACTCTTAAAAAATGTTTAGTTTAAAATATTTCAAAGCATGTGGAAAATGTGAAAACCGGAGACAGAAATTCTTATCTAATACAAAATAAGAACAGTATAAAATATATATTACTTTTTAAATAATTAGTAGAAGGTGAACTATTCTTAGCTGAAATGTACAATATTAAATACCTAATTAAAAATAAAATGTTCTAAATTCATCGACTTCAATCTTAAATGTTCCAACCTAAGCAATTTTCAATATTGAGTTTGAAAGCACTGAAGAAAGGGGCGGAGTAAAAATTCTAAAATAAATTAAATCGTTTCAGCTGAGAGGGGCGAAAAATTTGTGGATTGCCATTTGACAAAAGTGGTGACCAAAAAATTATTTGGTAAGATTGACCTATTTGCAATTCAAAATATTTGCTTTTGCTTCTAAAATTATGATGAAATTCAAAAAGATATTTTGTGTTCAGTAACATATTTTTTAAATTTGCAAAAACATGTTTTATTTAATGATTTCTTTTTACACATTTTGAAAAAGTTGAATATGTTAAATATGAAATTTATTTAGGTATAATCAAAGAAAAATTTCATTATTTTGCTTTTTTTCGAAAAAAACTTTTTCCGTTGCTCAGGTTTCCTGGAATTTCATTTTTTGCAAGTGGGAACCTTATAAACACTACGAAAAAAATCGATGCAAAAATTTTTTTTTTAATTTTCAAAAAATTATAAATAAGCTAGAACTTTTTTTATCTAAAAAATGTTAAATTATAAATTTCGAAACAAGAATAAAAGATTTTAACCGATTAGAAATTTTTCTTGTTTACTTGTTTTGGACGTCATCCCACAAATTCTTGTCCTTAAGCTCAAATAATTCGATTAATTTTAACACTATGCTTCGCTCTACTAAACATATAAAAATAACGGATTCAACTAATATTATTTTTCCACTGGCTTTTTATACCCCCGCAAATAAATTTCCGACGCCCTAAGTATCACCAATTTTTAAAAATTATGTTTTAAATTTGCAGAAGCAATTTGAAAATCATTTAAAGTTATTAAAAAATTTAACATTTCTTATAAATAGATTGTTATTTTTGACTGTTTTTATTTTGATTGTTCGTATGCATACAATTAATCGATCTCCAGGCAAAAAACTACACAAAAGAACGAATTCGTGACCTTGGAGGACATAGTCGAGGTTTTCAGTAAGTAATGAAAATGATACGTATATAGTCACTAATTCTGTAGAATTATCATTATGCGTCCTATAAGCTCAATGTTTATAGTTTTTTCAGAGTAGTCATGGATCAAAACGGGTACATCATGTCTGTACTCGATAATATTTAATACAACGTTAATAAACCACAGGCTCCTATAAACACATTTTATGAAAATCTTGGGAGATTTCCGATGTCAATTTCTGAACAAGTCGAAGAATTTTATAAAGATGTGCTGAAACAAAATAAATTGGTAAGCATATTCATTCTGGAAAAAAATTTAACTGAAGTTGCAGAAGTGTGATCTCAACTTCTATCGTTCGCAGTATGATTTTCTATGCATGGTTAGAGAACTCAACTTCAGGCAAGGTCTGTCCCATGGAAAAGAATGCACGAGGGAATTCGATAACACGAAAATGGCTTCTCTTCTCTACGATCATGCAACTTTATATAAAAGAAAGAGCAAAGGGCCGTTGAGGCACCACGGGGTGCACTTGGATTTAATTAAAAATTCATTTCTTTGGTTGAAAAAGCTGCTGTCCATAATTTGCGTCTGGTTAAATGTACTGTTCTGCATTCATCTATTCCGAACTCCATGTAAATAGCAGGTCATCTGTGTACAGAAGATGGGTCACTTGATGACCATCCTCATTATCATGCATTCTGAATCGATGAGCTATGCTGTTTAGTGTTTTAATCAATAGGTGAAACGCTAAGCAGAAAAAAGTGCATCATAGGAGTCTCCTTGAAATATACCCGTCGTAATGCGCATTGATCTACATATCATTGGTTTTCCACGGTCAAAATACTTAATTCTCTTACCCCAAAGAGCCATCGCACGACTTAAAAAGTTAATGATGCATGGGCAGATTTTGTACAATTCTAAGAAAGACTGTAAGACAATTATTTATAAATGGAAGGCAGGCTGTCGGTCGAAGTTCAGATCAATTTTTAGCGTCAGGTTTTTAGATAACATAAACGTAGTACCTTGGAACAGAAAGCCTGGCATGATATCTGGGTGTACATTGATCTTCTTAAAACACCTTGCTAACGCATGATGCACACTCGCCAGGTACTTGTACCAGATGCTGTGCACAATGTCCGGACCTAGAGCTTTTCAGTTACTTGCTATTTTCAATATGGCTGGTACATCTAAAGCTGTGCCGTTTGTCAGATGTATTTCAGGGCTATTCCTTGCTCATGATTTCTTCAGTTTTTTAATTGCATCTCCTTATTTTTTCTGAACACCTGACCATTAGTTAGTCATTTCTTCCAATTGTAGGACTTTAGTGTCTTGCTAGTTATTTTGCTTTACACTCAATTCAATATAGAACCTACTTTCATCTGTCTAAAAAGTTCGTTCTTGCTTCCTACGTGCACTACTTTTCTTGTAGGGACGCAGTCTGGCAGTAAGAAAATCATGTCTCGGCCGTTGGGAATCTATAATCTCATTCAATGCTGCTGCTGTTAATTTCTCGATGTTTCGAGGGTAGATGATTTTAGTAACAAATTTTATTAGCTTTCTGTTTCAATTCCCTTTTTTATATTGAGTTAATCGACTAAATATGCACCTTACTTTGCTGACATTCATATCCAACCTGGTCTTTCATGGTGGATTTCGATCCCCTGCTGGGACGAAAACTGCATTGGCAGGCCTATTTTTCCGGCCCAACAATGTAACGGTGACCACAGCTGCACGCTATACAAGAGTTTACACTTCTAACGCAATTTGTGCTACGCTCAAATACGTAGGTAAAACCTTGCTGTCAAGATGTGCTATTAATGCTATTAGTATCTTCACAGTGATGGAAAAGAAGAAGATCTAATGCTTATAACATAAGTTTTAGCAATGTTGAGAGAGAGGCCACCTGTCGAGGCCCACTGAACCACCAGATCAATATCCGCCTGTACCTTTTGAAATAAGACCCTAAGACTGGCAATAGGTCCGAAAAGGTAAAGTTTAAAGTCGAAGGCATATTTCTGACAGTTCTTAATGTCGAGGTTCGCTACCAAGTTCAGAGATCAATAGTAAAATATGTTCAATAGTGAAATATGATCAATAGTAAAATATGGTTAACTATATCAGACGCCTTAGAAAAGTAAAAAAGAACAACATCCGTTATTTCCCTTCTATCAATTGCAACTTCAAGGTAAAATGTTACTTGTGAAGCTGTGAGTTTAGTATGCGTGGCACGGAACCCAGATTGCTTTGGGTTCATTAAATTATTTGTTTCAATGCGTGAAGTAAATTGCTGATAGACAATGCGTTCGAAAGGTTTAGACGAGGCCCATAGGGTGGATATAAGATAAAAGTTTCTGGGAGAGGTAGAGTTAGAAATTTTAGGAACAGGTCGAATAATCGCCTTTTTTCAGGCATCGGGAAATATTTCTACTTAGAGAAATACACGGTAGATATGCAATAAAATAGAACCAATGACTAGTCAAGCAAAGCGAATCAATTTATATGGAAAACCATCAGAACCTTGAGTATTCGATTTTACCTAGAAGAGTTTTTTAATTGGAGTTTCTTACGATATATCAGAAAAGAATAATTAGGTATCATAAAAAGCAGAGAAAACTGTGGACAGAGAAAGAGAACTATTTGCAAGGAGAGTAGATTTTATAGTGAAAGCTGTCAAAAGGTCTGCCGGAGAGAAATTGTTATTAGAAGTCAAGTGTTCAGAAGGAATAAGTCCAAGCCGTCTTAATAGAAGCCAGATGTTTTCCTTCTTATTCCTAATTTTGATAGAATTGTAATTACATTGATTGTATGAATCCCGAATTTGGGTTGCACTAAGCTTTTAAAATTATGAAATTCCGCTTAAATAATATTTTTTTCTATTGGCCAATCTAAGATTTTTCTCTCTTGCTATGATCAAATCTTTGATATAAGAAGTGATCCAAGGAATAGATGTCTTGTTCCCATTGGGGGTTTGGAGAGGCGCAAATTTGTCAATGGCTGAAGATAAAAATGTAGTCAGAAAAACGACCTTTCTAATTATATCCTTTCTTATAAAAATGCTATTCCAGTTATAAGTAGAAAGGTGCTGAAGAAATTTAGTTTCATTTATATTTAAAAACTGCGTATGGGCTGGAGAGTTACACCAGAAGATAAACAAACAGAGAACTGGTATTGCATGCTGATAAGACCATGGTTTGAGAGGAATGAAATAGAGCGTTGAGTAGAAGACATCACCTTGTCTAAATAATCCAGCAAAAAAAATTGACTGTAAATAGTGATTAAAATTGTTGGTTTCATTAAAACTTGTATTTAGGTCACCGGTGAGTTTAATGTATTCAGCAGTAGGTTAATATGCAAGCGGATCGACTCCCACCTAGACAACTCTTAAGCTGTCATGAATATAGAGATAGAGCCCAACACCTATGTTCCCATTTCTATCTCTGAAGAAAAGTCTGCAATAATCAAGTGATACAAGGCTTGAAGAAATTTTAGGCACAAACCAGGTCCCAGACACGGTTGTGATATGATTAGAATATGACATAAAGTAGCCACCTTATTATCCTTTTCGCACAGACGACAGAGGGGACTTTCTTTGACTCGTATCCTATGTTCGTTCCTCCCGAGCTTGAGCAATTCCTTCGCTCGGTAAGATTTTGGCTTTGAGCCCAAGAGTGTTTTAGCCTGTCTGCAACTAGAGACCAAACTCTTTTTCTCCTGATATTCTTCGGTCAGCCATCTGTTAATATTTTCAGGGTCTAAACTACTGGAAATGCCTACAACTGGCTCGTGTCGAGTAAAGTTTTCTTTTGCTGTTAGTTTTGCAAGCCTGTCAGATCTCGCATTTCTCTTCATGCGGATATGTCCCTTGATCAAAAGAAGGGTAACTCAGTTGTCTATCGTTAGCTTGCTTAGTGTCTTAAATCACTCACAAACTAGTAGCCACGTGGTCGTTGTTACATTGAGGGCCATTATAGCAACCCTGCTGTCTGAACAGATAAGAATGTTTTTTTTATTGCTACACTCCTTTGCCTTGTCGGCGCACTGGAGCATGACCTTAATCTCAGAATGTAGAACTGTGGCGTAGGACACCATCGCGATTGTGACCCTGATTCCATTTGTTCTACGACATACCCCGGTTCCTGCGTTCTTATTTTTCCTAAATCCATCTGTAAACCAGTTGTCTCCACTACTGGGCAGTTGCGACTCACGATTAGCCCAATACTCTTTCGTGGATATGCTTACTTACCTTTTTGGGTACAGCTGGGACACAGGCGGCTTCGGTTGCCTCGGAGATTTCGCCCCCTCTCCTCTTAACCTTGTAAATGCCGGAAGATGTGCCTTGATCAAGCGAGCCAAGTTATACCCTTCAAACTCTGAGTATCCCGCACCGGAAAATTTCAGAGTGCCAACAATAGCATCTGAATTTCTACGAAACAGGTTATCCATTCTAGCCGCGACTGTTCCTTTTTCGGTGCCTGTACAAAAGCTGTTCAGCTTTCTTGTTTTGCCTAACGTATTAACTCCTATATTCATCCCTCATCGTCGAAAATGAGGTCCATAGTTTCTCCATTTTGCAATTACTAGCACATCTAAACCTTTTCCTGGTTTCCTTTCAAAACTCTTCGAGGTTCCGATTTCGCCAGTGTGTCTCAACAGCCTTTCGGACCCTTGTAGGTCGACAATTACTTTCATAAGTAGATTTGATGACTTCCCTGGAAGTGTCGGCCACCATCCACAGTGTATCTTCGTCTCTGATTGACCTGGGCAGTTCTGAGGGTGCACATCTCAGTTTTGTAGAAAAGTGTTACCAGTCCGTTCACGAAACGTCGGGATGTTTCCCGTATTAGGAATATCTAAATCAGTGGTGATTTGGTATTCCAGTAGATCATTACCTCTTCAGTTGATGTCCGTGCGGCATATCAAAGTGCTGTTGAAGTTAGAATCGCACCTTAGCAGGAGAGGAAGACCGCTCACCTTGTAGTCTGCAAGCCCTTGGATTGGCCAAAGTGGTGCCCTGTAACAAAAACCAGCCCTCCCTACACCCCCAATGGTATTTTCAATTAACCATGGTTTCCGCATTAGTGAAATACCTGTGTACCCTGTAGCCATGTCCTCTGCAAAATTGCAGAGGCATCTTTGCTGTGGTACAACTTAATTTGGGTAATGGTTAGACCGGGAGCAGTTATTTAGGTCTGCTCCCGATCTTCCTGTATGCCAACAGACTTCTCCTGTCCCTGGCCGGCGAACTTACAGTTCACCTGTGCAAAGTGGTAGAAAGGTCTGTTGTGGAGATGCATAACAGCATTCGCTTAAGATTTAGGAATTTGCATAACTAGGAGATGCTTGATTCCTCCCGCCGTGTCCCCTTCCTGAGGGCAATCGTGACCAAAGACGGGTCTTTCAGTTAATTCGGGAACTACGTCATAGCCCTCACCATTTTTTGGAGCAACTGAACTTCACGAAACTGAAGGGTAACATCTTTCCTAGGCTTAGTCTTGACCATAGGATTGTGCAGCCAAGCTTTAGCCGCTAGGTCGGATGGAACAAATACATGGAACAAATTTCTACAGAAATATGTCTTGATTTTTGGCCATTTATCTGGGAACCCTCATTAAAGCGCCCTCCAAGTTACCCTATTGAAATCTTCAAGCTACTTTGGAGTGAGCAGCGAGTCTGGGTAGCTCGTCTTTGTCAGCACCATCATTAGGGGGCCAGCTCTTTAAGCGGCTGTCTATTCAGCCTCCGACTTTCTTTTCGTCAATGCTAACCTGCGTTGTGCCTCTTCACAGGCAAAGTTCCCCTTCCCAGCGGCTCACCCTCTGAGCTTCTTCCTCTCTTCTGGGCCTCAGTGATGGTTATCAGCATCGCGGTCGCCAATCTGCCAACTTTTGCAGCTTCTCAACTAGACTGTTCCACTTGCCTCTTCAGTCTCCTTTTTAGGGAACCGCTGATGTATTTCTTCTTTTTGAGGGACACATTGTCCGCTCTCGTTTTCATAGCCTCATTCAGAGGGACCGCCAATTCCTTAGCTTCCGTAAGAGCTGAGGGTACAGCCGCCACCTGAGTTTGGCCTTCCGGAGAGACAGATTATCAGGAAAGGATTATGGTGGACTCGTTGGGAACGAACCCGTCTCCCACCTCCGCCACTACCCTTTTCCTTCTTCTTTCAATTTTGATTGTGCGTGTTCCATTTTGTTACCGCGAGTACCTAGGAAAATAAAAAGTTCACCCTTGCAGAAACCTGCATGCAAGCGTGAGAATAATCATTTGGGAAGGTGGCTTAGGGCGGTAGTCGCATGTAGCAAGACACACATGGAATATTCATTCGCGGGCCACCATAACAACAAAGGGCTGTTTCTTGGGCGCTGTGCGGGCCGTAGGTAATTCCTGTCCCGATTCCAAAAACTTGAGATTGGTTTGGCAGGGATCCAGAATGCCCGTATTAATTAGCCTCTTTCACCCTTCTATCATAGTACGAACATGCATACCAGGAGAACCCGTTTATAGGGATATTTAACATTTCACCTAGGAAAGCCCGTTTATAAAGGTCCTTTCAGTCATATGCATACGTATGCAAGCGGAGGTCCTTTTTTCCCTATGTTTTACACGCTTAAGCCTCCCCACCAACTACATATTCTTATAGCCCATTGGGGACGAACATGAATTTCAAAGAAAATAAAATTAATTTTTCGCCGAAAAGGACGAATTGTCTACCAAATACATGAATTTTACACTAAAAAATGCTGCACTTTTCGCCTGGAAATAGGGATATTTAACAAATATGAATAATTTAATTTTTAACAAAATAGTGAAATTTTATATAAAAAAGCTACATTTTTAACCCGAAAAGATAATCTTTCAATTAAAAAACATGAGTTTTCATCCAACATTGAAATAGTTAGATTTTCGGTTAAAAAAATAAATTTTCAAAAAATCAGATAAATTTTTAACAAAGTTATGAATTATTTTAATAATAGAACAGTTGTAACTTTAGTTCAAAAAAGCTTGTTGAATTTTACACTCTAATGATGAATTTTTAACTGAAATATAAATCTTCAGACAAAAAATTGTTTTCAATACCGTAGTTTAACTTTCAAACAGGTATTTAGTTTTCATAAAAAAAATTATATTGACAAAATTTTCTAACGCATGATATTTTACACAAAAAATGCTTAAATTTAAAAAAAAAAGTTAACTGCAAAGCAAAAAAGCAAGTTTGGATATTTGTGCAAAGTGTCGAAGGATGATTTTAGAAGACGATTGATTATGTTTGAATCACTGATGCAAAAAGCACGAAGCTGTATGGTGTGTAAATCTGACGATGAAAAGAGTATAAAGGGGTGGGAAGAGTGCACGATAAATATCTGAAGTAGACATTGGGTTTGAAAAAATGCAGGCCAGGATACTTAGTCAAGGGAGAAGTAATAGATAGATTCAAGATGAGGGTGAGAGCAGAAGGAAGAGCATGCGAGTTTGAAGAGAAATCGAAGGAGAGTGAGTTTCGAGTTTTTATGAAAAAATGTGTTGTAGAGAAGAAATATTACAAGCAAGAAGGGCAAGGAAATAAAAAGTAAGAGACACTTTAACCCAATGGGCTGACATGCTTGGAAGTCAGGAAATGACATAAGAGGGTTTACAAAGTTCAGTTAATTCTGAAAGAGTGAAACAAGGAAACAGATTTACAGGAGATGCATAACAGGATTAAGCAATTCAAGTGTAATGAGAAATATACGCGGATGAGAGTGGAAGGAAGCGCAAAATATTTAAAAGAAAAAGATGTAAAAAGGAAATAGAAGGTAATAGCGATATCTCTATATGGAAATATGGAAGGAGTAGAACATATACTGATTGGATGAGGGGAAGAGATCATGCGAGTTGTACAACAGAGTAGAAGCCGTACTAGAACATTGGATGGGAGGTTGTGTGAAAGTAGAGAAGAAGGGGATTACAATTGAAAGACTAAGGCATGACAATTCTGAGAAAGAGGTAATGGGATGTTGGAGGTATCTGGAACAATAGAAGGATCTTTTAAACAGAGAAAGCTGAATGAGGAATGTGATTATAGAGAGTACTGTACATAAGTATCATTAGGTTATGTAACAGATAGGTGCACTGAGGCATATACCTTGCAAGTTGATGCAGATCATAGAGCGTATATAAGAGAAAGAACCAAAAAGTGACAAGGATAATGAAAAGTATAAAAATTTTTTCAGAAAAAATTGAAATTATAATTGTGAATAAAATTGTGCACAACCAGAGAAAAAACCGTACATCTTCTCAAAAAATATTATTCAGAAGAAGAGTGGCTGAAGAACTTGCCTTTTCTCTTTAGGCCCTAGAAAAGCGTTCTCCACAGTGTAATTCAATGTGATCAGTTTCTCTTTAATTAATCGTGCCTACAGGCTCCTTCAAAAGACAGGCAAAAACCTAATTAAAAATAATTAATTCTGACATAGTGTATTTGAAAACATAGAAATATGATTAAAACTGACACTGATATCTTCCTGATATCTATTGCTGAAACTCATCCCTTTCTATTAATATAATAGTATAAACGGACACGAATATTGGCCAAGTTATCAATTTCTCTAGAGCAACAGTACAGCATCTTTAGGGGAAAAATAATTTCATATTGTTAAGAAATCAGTTTATTTATTTATGCGCATTAATATACATAAGTTATCGAAGATATATGTGTTAACATATGTAAACTATCTATTTTTAGGAACATACAAGGTTATCACTTTAACTAAATTATTAATCAATTTAATGATAGCTTAAAACTGCTGAAAGTTAATCTTTGTTGAGAAATTACTTATATTTTCCCACCTGAAACGCTTGTGTCTGCCATGATTGGGCCTGCCAATGGTGACAATCCTTTCAGTGAAGATGGTGCGCTGTGATAAGTTTCTTGCATAACGGGTTCTAATAACGCAGAAAAGATAGGGCCGTCTGGAAGGGCTATATAAAAGCAGCCATGTTTTCCTAGAGTACGTTTGTTAAAGAAAGTAACGGCTGTGTACTTTTCGAAATCAGTAGATATATATTTTTCATTCTCTTGAAAGTGTACGAAAACCCTGAATGGAGCTATAGTGATAACTCGCAATTGCGTTTTAAAAACTGTTTCATAATGAAAATCGTAGCCTTTGGTCCTTCCTTCTATATAAATATGATAGTTCTTAGATTTCATCGTCTCGCCGTGAGGACCCTTATATATCCAGAAGGGTCTATTGGTTCTTTCTTCCTTTTTTTTCCTTCTAAAAAAGAGCCATTCCTGAATAATAAAGTCTGGTTCTGTTATTGAATGTCGAAATATCACCTTGAATTGGTATTTTAGAAGGTCGACAGGAAACTCAGTTGCCCCTAATTTTGAAAGGAAAAAATTGACATTTATAAAGTTCTTACGCAATAACATGTTAAACTTTCATCAATTTGGAACAGTCGCTGGTCAAGAACGAATAACTTATTTATTCATGAAATGAAAAATGTCTTTTTCAAAGTAGTTTTTCGATGATCTTTAAAACTCTGAGTCCAACGTCTACCTTATTTTTGTGATAAGGCAAATGATTCTCAACATACAATAGTAAAACAACCTTCAAATCTTGAGCTCTGTAATAAACTCAAGATAATCGAAGCGAGTTCAAACGGTTCGAACAAATTCGCTGTTACTCAACAAAATTCTTCAAAATATTAAAAAATCTAGTGAATGCTGAGAAACTCGTGTGATATGCCGGAATTTCAGAAAATTTAAGATAGTAAAGAATTCTAGGCAATCATGTAAATTTTAATGAATTCAAAAGAATTCTAAAAATGACGATAAATTCGTTACTACAAAAGTAAGGTGTTTTTTGTATACAGTATAAAAAGACATTTCGGAATGATATGCCACTTTA
>NC_046657.1:163902171-163910995 GCF_010883055.1 Belonocnema kinseyi
AGCTTTATTTGTAACATGGCACAAGAAAAACTTCAAATCGAAAAAGAACCTTCTCATTGTGTGAATACATTGTTCATACTTTGTTGACCGTTAATAGAGTGCAATTTCTCGCCTCTCCACATTGAAGCTGACTAACATATGAATATTCCCGCTTAAACATACTCTGTACGGTTATTTATAGCAGTCAAAATGTTGAACAATTTATCCTCTTTACTTTTTGCATACAGTCAAAAATTATACCATAATTATAGTATTTACAAAATTCCAAAAAACAGACGAAAATAAAAATTTTAGGCCAAATAACGCATGATATGAAAAAAGTCGACATAAGAAAACTTTTTCCTGTTGAATGTCCTACAAGATTGTTATAAAAACTTTTCGTATTTTCTTGAAAAATCAAAAATTCTAATTTTGACAGCATACAAAATAATGAAAAATTCGAAAATTGTGTTTTTTGGCCAAACGATGAAAAATAGGATAAAAGATAATAAGACAAAAATCGTGAATTTGAAAAAGATCTACAACTTTGTTATGAATTACTTTTTGATAGGATGCGTGGTTTCGGCTGTAATCATGAAAAACATCATCAACCGTAAAAAGAAATCGTCCCGCTGAGTGGGCACATTCTCATTCCAACCTTTGTCTTTTAATTTCTTTTTCTTCTCGCATGTGGGGTTTTAAAAAATTTAATTTCTTATGTTTTTAATGCTATTTTTTAAAATTAAAACAAAAAACAGAACTATCAAAAAATTATTTCTGACAAATTAAATCATTTTTACATTCTCATCAGAGAAGTTATTAGATTTGTGTGAAATTGCCCCCCCCCCCGTTTTCGTCGAAAGGTCCATGTTTTAAAACCCCTGAATCCGAAAATCAGGTTTTTACGAATTCATCTGTATATCTGTGTGCCTTTATGTCTGTCTGGCTGAGAGCACGATGACTTTTGGAACAATTAATCTTTTAGGTTGGCCTTTGGCACACTCTTTTAGTGTCCTAAGCTGAATTCCAAGGTTGTTAGTCAGACATTTTGGATTCAAGTTCTAAAAGTGAGCACATTTTGAATATTTTGAGACAACTTTTTATTCACGATTTAACAGTTCTCTGTACGGATATGCGTATTATTTAAAAAGTCGAACAATGTATCCTAATAACTTTTTTCATTGAACTAAAAATTACAAAAGTAATAGCATTTACGAACTTCCAAAAAACGCACGAAGATAAACATTTCATGCTAAACAACGCACGATATGAAAAAAATATGAAGACAGAAAACTGTCAATTTTCGATAGCCCTACAGGATTATCATAACAACTTTTTGAATTTTTTCGAAAAATTAAAAATTCAAATTATGACTGCACAAAAAGATAATCAAAAATTGTATTTTTCGGTCATACTATGCAAGATAGAAAAAAAATCATAAGACAAACATTTTGCACCCGAAAAATATCTACAAATTTGACATGAATCACTTTTTTATAGGATACGTACTTTTTATTTTATTTATAAAAGAACATTAAAAATACGAAAATTAAATTTTTCGAGACACGACACAAGCGAAGAAAAAGCAAAATGGATAATATTTTTCAACCGAAAGTCGTGTAAACAAATTTTTATTAAAGGTTTCTTTTACATATTCATCAGAGAAGTTATGCGATTTGTGTCAAATTTGTCTCACCCCAGTTTTTTTCAAAAGGTCTGCGTTTTGAGACCCCTAAATCCGAAAAACATGTTCTTACGAATGTGTCTGTCGTTCTATCTGATTGTGAGCACGATAACTTAAAAAAATGATTCTATTAGATTGGCCTTTGGTACACTCTCTTAGCGTCCCAAACTAAAGGGAAATTTCTTTAGCCAGTTATTTTAGATGAAAAATCAAAAAGTGAATGCGTTCTGAATACTTTTGAGACCACTTTATTTCAAAATTCAAAAATTGTCTGCACGGATGTTCATAGTATTTAAAAAGTTGAACAATTTATCCTGATTACCATTTTCATAAAACCAAAAATGACCAGACTTATAGCATTTCGAAAATCAAAAGAAACACACGAGCACTAGCTCGACGTAAGCTAAGGTGTGGGTTTTCAACAAATGCTTGAGTTATGTCCATCTGCATCTCCTTAGATTCTGCAGATTTTGTCCAACCAGTTCTCTGAAGATCCTTGATAGAGCCCTGATTTATAAAGCCCCTTACAGTTCTTTCAATTGTTGATTTTGAGACATGATATAACCCTTCTCCATTACGAAAAGTGCGACTACAAAGCAAACGTACTTGATAATAAGATCGAACTCGATCTCCCTAACCACGCATCATTAATACAGATACCCTCTCTCGTTCCGAAAGTTTAGCTTGCGCCATAATAATCTTTTAGCGAAAGATAGTAAGTATGTGCTCGTAATACGTAAATTTAGTTTCGATTCGTAATATTCGTATGGAAAAATGGTATGCGACTTATGGTATCACCTTAGGTATTGACTTAGGTATAGAAAAACGGTACAGGACAGTATAACTCTTAGGGGAGGAACAGAACTCTCACCGGAACACCTGGAACTTTTAATGAAAAATTTCCTTATGATTTTACAATATTCAAAATGCTGTAACCAAGATCAATACAGATCTCACCCATGAATTTCTCGTTGAAATTCACTTCAGGAATTACACTGACCTCTTGGAAAACTTTGTTAATTTCAAATAACCTCTAACTGATCTTGACCGTTACAATTGACCTATGACTTGGGTACGTACCTGAACGTATAATTTTCCGCTCTATCAATTGCATATGTAAAAAAGGGAGTTTCCATTAAAAAACAAAGTTGACCTTCAAAAAGCCATGAAGGTAAACTTGAAGGTCAAAATGAAGGTCACCATTAAATACCTCGTTGAAATTTACTTCAGGAATAACCTTCACTTTTTTGAAACATATTTTACCTGAGGAAATATCCAACCGTACCGGGACTTTTTACACACCCTGTATATATATATATATATATATATACACATAATTTTGAAGTGGAAAAACTGTAAGGCTGCTTAGTAGAACGTATGAGTAAAGTTTAAATCATAAAAATGACATTGAAAATGACCAAATTTTGTTCACGGAAAAACGACAAAAGTTTTAATAAACTGTTTAATAACAAATTTCTTTTAAGAATGCGTTTTTTTTAACTGCACGATGAAAATACGTCTGCTTTATGGTAATACCAATGCAAGTTATGAATTATAATAATATGCATAAATGGGAATGATTTAAAATTTCAGGGATAACCTCAAGAGCGAAGCACGAGATACGTGACAAGAATGTGCTCGTTAAGGCCGAAGGAGATTTAACAAAAGATAATTCTCAATCACTAATTTGCTGTTGTCGATCGTTTCACCTTAAGTTTTAAAAGGTCTATGCAAAAATATCGAGCGCGAAGTGCGAGATAAATACAATCAAGCCCTGGATACAAGATACAGAATCTGTTTCATTGGTATCGCGTTCAACTAGTCTTTACTTTTTTCATGGTTCAAAGATTTCTCATACTCATTTTTGCGTTTTGTGTACATTGAAATGACGAAATTCTTAAACCTAAAATATAAATACATTATATTTCAAAAATAAAATACCATCGTTATATTATACTACTTTTTGTTTTAGATCAAACGATTTTTTTAATAAAAAAATTGCTTCAATAATTGTAATTAAATTTTTTGTTCGTTTATGTAAATCGCAAATAAAAATTGCTAAACAAAATTTCATAAGAAATAATATACACTTTGACAATTTTATTTTTAAATTATCCGATCGTGGAAAGATTTTTCGTCTCAAATAATCAGAAAAAAACATTTTCGATACCACTTTTTAAAAATAAAATAGTTTTACTTATTATAAAAAATGACAAAAAAGTTTAAACACATTCCATAATTCACGAGTTTCTAATATGAAATTATTCCAATGATAAATCAATCAATGTCTCTTTGAGAGACATAATTTTTTGAGCGAATAACTACGTGTGAAGATTATTCACTGATTTTTCAAGCTGGATACAGCAGCTTTGTAGAGAATATTTTATGGGAAACATAAAGCATGATTTATCAAAATTCAACCATTTGACACAAAGACAAACAGAGTGTGAGGCGACAGTAAGAAAGAATTAAAATACAAAAACTGTTGTTCAATACAAATATAACACAAGATAACCAAATATAATATATAATGTAAACTATTGTTCACTATTTTGGAAAAATTCAATCATTTTCTTAACAAATAATGTTTCTTTGTTCATATAAAATTACTGATAATATTATGCTTATCCTTAAAGACCTCCTTTTTCAAGTGTCGACAATCAGAGGTTACCAGAAAGCCGCGAAGATTAGGAAAAATCAGGAAAAAATTCAAAGACATTCTTTAAACATTCTTCAATGAAACACATCACAACAGTGCATATTTAGAGCCAATGTACAGCTTCCTATCTTAACTTGTTCTAAAGTGTAGCATCTGTAAATGAGTCCCCGTTAAAAGGAAACTAATAAATTGTGTACAATTTAAAAAATGTAGTGCATTCAAGAATGTTGAAAGAATATCCGTAAATTTCTTCAGATGTTTCCTAACGTAGACCGCTTTTTGGTTTAAGGTAAAAGTAAGCGCATGAAAAACTTTGGCGAAAAAACCCGTTTTTGGGGATGTTTTACTCTTTAGCTGTTTCCAAACTTCGTTTAGGTTTACAGTAATTGTATCGTCGGTTTAGTAAGACGAAAAGGAATGGAATAAATGACAGATAATTAAAAATTGGTCTATTAATAACTATTTATGAAGCCAAACTTCGAAAATTGCTACTACAAATACCCGACCGTATTCTATAGACAAGCTTCTCTAGTAGAGAGATAGCGGAAATCTAGGAAAATTGTTTGGTTATTCGCCGAAAACGCTGAACTAATAGACGCCAAACAAAGTTTTTTTTATAGTGCATGGAAGGAATGTAGAAACGTTAAACCCGCATCTAAAATTTTTCTTATTCGCGCACACCATATTCACGTTAATTTAATTATTAATGAAGTTAATTATAGCTTTGAACTGCTGAAAGTCAAGCTTTGTTGAAGAGAGATTGTTTATATTTTCCCACCTGAAACGCTTGGGCCTGCCAATGGCGACAACCCTTTCAGTGAAGATTCTGCGCTGCCATGAGTTTCTTGCATAATGGGTTCTAATAACGCAGAAAAGATAGGACCACCTGGAAGAGCTAAATAGAAGCGACCATTGTCTCCTAGAGTACGTTTGTTGAAGACAGTAACTGCTGTGTACTTCTCGAAATCAGTAGCTATATATTTCTCATTCTCTTGAAACTGTACAAAAACCCTAAATGGAGCTATAGTCATAACTCGCAATTGCTTTTTAAAAACTGATTCATAATGAAACTCGTAGCCTTTGGTCCTTGCTTCTATATAAATATGATAGTTCTCAGATTTCATCGTCTCGCCGTGAGGACCCTTGCATAACCAAGAAGGGTCTATTGCTTCTTTCTTCCTTTTTTCTCGTGCTAAAAAAGAGCCATTCCTGAATAATAAAGTCTGGTTCTATTATTGAATTTCGAAATATCACCTTGAATTGGTATTTTAGAAGGTCGACAGGAAACTCAGTTGCCCCTAATTTTGGAAGAAAAAAATTGACATTTATAAAGCTCTTGCACAATAATATGTTAAACTTTCAACAATTTGGATCAGTCGCTGGTCAAGAACGAATGACTTATTTATTCATTAAATGAAATATGTCTTTTTCAAAGTAGTTTTTCGACGATCTTTAAAACTCTGAGTCCAACGTCTACCTTATTTTTGTGATGAGGCAAATGATTCTCAACATACAATAGTAAATAGTTATAATAATAACAATAGTTAATAATAATAGTTAATAATAGTTAATACAATAGTTCAAACGGTTCGAACAAATTCGCTGTTACTCAACAAAATTCTTCAAAATATTAAAAAATCTAGTGAATTCTGTGGGACCCATGCGATATGCAGAAATTTTAGAAAATTTAAGATATCAAACAATTCTAGGCAATCATGTAAATTCTAATTAATTCAAAAGAATTCTAAAAATGACGAGAAATTCGTTACTACAGAAGTAAGGTGTTTTTTTGATGCAGTATAAAAAAACATTTTTGAATTATATGCCACTTTAAAATATATATATATTTAAAAATTTTGTCATAAGGACAACCGCAGGATTTCGCCGGGAGCGGGTGCTAATCTGAAAAACTGCACCCGCTTCCAGCGAAATCGCGGTAAAATTTCAGCCAAAACCACGTCTCACAACCGTGAGATAGGTGGTTACAGTCTGTAAAGGAATCAATACGACGATCCAGCAAAAGCCTCGTGCACCCTAAGAACACGGAGTGACCCAAGGACAACAGCCTTCTGCATTTTTCCCGCAAGTGTTCCAGCATATTGCTGACACGCAGGGATGCTTTTTAGGCTGTTAGCAAGTGAAAGCTTGGCACCTCCAAGAGCGCCGATGATAAGGAGGATCAGTTTAACAGTATATTCCAGGTACAATCGTTGCAACTACCTTATAAAGTCTCGATACCTCTCTTTCTTTTCATTCTCCTTGCATTTTTTTTTCAGCTGGTGCCAAAAATTCGATGACGAACATTGTTCGCTTCTCGAAGTCAAGAAGAACCATGTCAGGTCTCGAGTGAGGAACAGAAACAATTGTCGAGAATATAAAGTTACAGTATATGCAGCACTTCCCATTCTCGACAATTGACTCAATTTCCCTAGGAGCATTTAGAGGAGCGATATTAAGGTAAATGCCGTAGGAGTGACAGAGATGTTAATAAAGCACTCTTAGTGCCGCATTGTGCCTTTGAATGAAGGTCGTTCCCGCGTGTGTTGGATAACTAGATACTATGTGAGCCAAATGCTCGGGGTGTGCATGGCACGCCCTGCAGCTATCATCGGGAATGTCTTGGCTCAAAATGTGGCGACGGTATTTTAAGGTGAAAATGACACCGTCTTGGCATGAATACAAGTCCTAGTGTTTCAACAGCCTACACCGCTGCTTTGTACAGAAATGCTCCTTTGCCCACTTCTTTGTGATTCCTGACCATTTTAAGAAGAGGGTCCCTTCCATTTGCAACTCTATGTGCTGTGCCCAGAATAATCCTGTTGTGAAGACATTCAAGACTCAATATTCCGCGACCCCCTTGACGGCGTGAGATGTACAGTCGCGGAACGGAAGACTTAAGATGCATGCTTTTGTACATGTGCATAACCTCTCTTGTCCCGATATCAAGAGATCTGAGCTCGTCCTTCGTCCATGGAACTATTCAAAAGGAATAGAGTAGTACCGGGACGGCAAGGATGTTCGTTGCAGATACTTTGTTCCTCGCCGACAGTTCGGAAGACCAAATTTGTCGCATGAGACGTTTGTATCTGCTTCGGAGAGTATCCTTCATAGATGTCACATCCTGAATGCGGCTCTGTGGCACGCCCATGTATGTATAAGTCTCTCCAGCGCAAAGGTGTCGTATGGCGCTTCTTTCAACGAGTTCAGGATCTTCAGGGAAGCCATTAAGTTTTCTTTGCTTCAAATATGCCTTGGCGCATTTGTCTAACCCAAATTCCATTCCAAATTCCTTAGTATATCGTTCGACAATCCCCAGAGCTAAATGCAGTTGCTCTCTGTTTTTAGCATAGATCTTAAGATCGTCCATGTAAAATACATGAGTGACCCTGTACTTTCGATCTGCAGGTTTGCCGCACAAGTACCCGTCGGAATGGCGCAATGCTAGAGATAGTGGCAATAATGTAAGGCAAAAGAGGAGTGGGCTCATGGTGTCACCCTGCTGGACACCTCTCTGAAACGTGACCTCGTTAGTTGTCATACGATTTTTTCCAGATAAGATAGTAAATCTTGTTTTCCAAAGCGGCATCAATGTCTCTATGCACCCAACTATTTGCGGATGAACCTTTAAGATTTCCAAAAGACAGATGATAAGTCTATGGGATGTAGAATCGAAAGCTTTCCGATAATCAATTCAGGCCACCGATAGGTCACGCTGGTAGAATGCTGCATCTTTGCAGACACATCTATCGATGAGCAGATTCTCCGGACATCCGGCTACGCCTTTCTTTAAGCCTCGTTGCTCATACATTTCTTGCCACACAGGTTCAATTGTCCGAACAATCCTATCAATTAGGATAGCTGTGAATATCTTATAAAGCGTGTTCAGACAAGTTATTGACCTGTAGTTCTTCGGGTCAGCTAAGCTGCCTATTTTCGGCAGGAGTATTGTGCGCCCTTCCACTAACCACTCTGGAATCGGCTCTTCCGACTTCAAATATGAGGTGAAAATACGGGCTAAATGCTGATGGGTTGAAGAAAACTTCTTCCACCAGAAGGTTTTGATACAATCTGGTCCCGGTGCGGAATAGTTCTTCATCCCTCTTAATACTTTTTTCAGCTCCTCAGTAGTGATGGGTGGGCATTCTTCATCAGGTGTTATGAGGGCAACACCTAACTCCTTGAAGCTATTTATATTTTCTGAGTCTTCGTCCAGTCTATGCTGCACTTCGTAGACTTCTCTCCAAAATACTTCGACCTCCTCTGGTTTGGGTGGGTGTTCGACAGTAACTGGAGGGTCTTGGAAGAGTCGAGATGGGTCAGAGAGAAACTGTTGATTTTCTCTGACCCACCTCTGCCTCCGCTTTAGACTTCTCTTAGCGTCAGATAGTATCCGTATTCTGTCAACAATATGCTGCCTGATGGTCAGCAGCTTTGATTTGTTAAGTGTGTGATAACGGGTCCGGAGTTCGCGCGCGAACTTTCGAACCTTGGCGGTAAAATTC
>NC_046657.1:163911095-163925543 GCF_010883055.1 Belonocnema kinseyi
CTTTAAATCGAAAAAGAACCTTCTCATTGTGTGAATACATTGTTCATATTTTGTTGACCGTATAAATTAATAATAATACAGTGCAATTTCTCGCCTCTCCACATTAAAGCTGCCTAACATATGAATATTCCCGCTTGAACACTTTGGGTCTCGACTTACTTCAAATTAAAAGATCTTAAACCTTGCGCTATTTGCTGTTTACACTTCTGAGATGTATAGCAATCATTTGGACCTCAAAAAGGAAAAATTGCCTATTTCATTTTTGAGACTAATTTTTTTTATAGATGTTAATCAACATGTTTTCATGGAAGTAGCTTAATAGTGGAATTATATTGGCTCAAAGCCTGAAGTTCAACGTATAGAATGGTTTTAGGAGCCAAATGGATTCTAAACCCTAATTTTTCAAAATTTTTTGGAAAAATAGAGGGGGAAATTGGAAAAATGTTATTGTTTGAAGTATAAGTTTTTTCCAGCTCATTTCTGGCATCAAAAAACTGTGGCAGAATTAGGGTTTTGAATTATCGGGAAATATTTCAAATGGTTAAACAAAAAAAAATCTGCTTGACATTTATGAAATATTACTATATCTTTAAAATTTCCTTTCATTTCATGGCATGACGATTTTTAGAATGACCTGGAAATTTGACTAACGGGTTCTGATTTCAATTTCAGCATATGAGGCTTCAAGAGATATAAAGTTTTATGAAGAAAAATGTGTTCTTCTGCATTTTTTGTTCAAATGATGAGCATAAGCTGATGTACTCTGAGATATGACATTGTATGTTTAATGACATATTTACTTCTATGAAATGGAAAGGAAAATCCTTGGTCTAAAATATGTTCATGTTGATTTAACCCTATTTATTTCGGGTCTTCAGTTTTCACTTGCCTTTAAAATAAGTTGACATTATATCAATTATTAATAAACATTTTTTAATTTCTGAGGAACATGTACTGTAGAACGGGGTGAAGTAGCTGAAACTATGTAAAGATGTTCACCAGTAAACTCGCATCAAATAGATTTCAAAATATTTTAAGGTAGCTCTACTAATTTAAAAAACCAATAGTCTTTTTTTGACAAAGGAAATTTGAATGACTGGCATCCAAAAAGTGAGTAACCCTCCAAATTTTTGATGTGCACTTTTTCACTTTTTTTAATTCTCTGACAAAATCCTCGTCCATAGCCATTGAAAAAAATCCAAAATTCATCTGAGTTTTTTACATTCTGATCAGAGAAAGTAGAATATTTGCGTAAAATTTGACCCTCTTCCCCCCAGGTTTTGTTAAATGTCTACGTTTTGAGACCCCCTGAATCCGAAAAACACGTTTTTACGAATGTGTCTGTCTGTATTTATGGCTGTCTATTTCCACAATAACTTTTGAAAAACTTAATCTTTTATATTGGCCTTATGGTATACTCGTTTAGTGTCCGAAACTGAAGGTCAAGTTCGTTAGTCAGCAATTTTTTGATAAAAAGTCCAAAAGTGGCACATTTTGAATATTTTTGATACCAATTTTTTCAAAATTCAAAAATTCTCTGTAAAGTTATTTATAACGATCAAAATGTTGAACAATTTATGCTGATTACCATTTTCATAAAACCAAAAATTATCAGAGTTATTGTATTTAAAATATTCCAAAGAAAACACAAAAATGAAACTTTTAAGCCAAATTATGGACGATATGAAAAAAAATCAGAACAAGAAAAATTTTGATTTTTAAATGACATGCAAGTTTATCATGACGACTTTTTTAAGTTTTTTCCAAACTCAAACATTGGAATTTTGACAGCATTCAAAATAACGGAAAATATAAAAATTACATTTTTTCATTCAACAATTTCACACTATTTCAAAAATTATTAAATATTTAAATGCATTTTCGAAAATATATATATATATATGTCGTTGCGTACAGGCCGACCTAGTTGATTAGCTGACTAGCTGGCCAGTCGGCTAATCGACGCTGCATAGACGACTGTATGCCTGCACCTGCTGGCGTTCGTCTGTAGAGCGGATGATGGCAGACAACAAGCGGGCAGTCGGCTATCCGACTAGACCGTTTCAACTCAGTAGACGACTATGCATACGGTTCATCATATAATTTAATTGTTTTGAATTTTTATTTGTTTTTCAAGGAAATATTCTGAGTCAAAAATAATAAAAAGAGTTCCTATTAGAAATGACAAGCCATTTGCTATTTAAATTATGTGTTTATGTGACTGGAAGTGTGTTAATATGGAAATCTTAAATAAAAAATCATCCGATTTTCAAAGTAAGTAAGGAAAAGTACAAAAGAATATTGTGTATTTTTTCAGTCCTTTTTTATTCAAGATAGTTAGAAATAAAATTACAATCTTTAGAAACATTACAGATAGCTGTTGCTAGTTAATTGTTTAATTCACTGTATTACAATTGTACACTTTGTTACAATAAATGAACATAAATAAAATGAAAGATTAAAACAAAATTACTTTTAAAAATTTTTTTCTGTGGTGTTTCTAAAGATTGTAATTTTCTTTCTAATCATCTTGAATAAAAAGAGATAAAAAATACACAATATTCTTTTTTACATTTTCTTACTTATTTTAATCATCAGATCATTTTTTATTTAAGATTTCCATCCCAACACACTTAAGAATTCATGTATTTTGGTTAAAAATTCTATTATTATTTTTTAAAAATATTTTGGTAGAAAATTCCACCAGCTTTTTGACGAATAACGAAACGTTTTGTCGCAAAGTCTTTTTTTTTGGTTTGAAAATTTCTCTCTTTTAGTTAGAAAATTTTAATAGAGAATTCATCTATTTTTTGGTGGAAAAATAATCTTTCTTGGTTGAAAATGAATTTTTTGTTAAAAATTTCTCATTTTGGTATTTAATACCAAACTTTTTTTAAAACATTACTTTAAAATTACTTGTTAAAAAACTTTTTCCGTGATGTTTCTAAAAAATGTAATTTTATTTCCAGCTATCTTTAATGAAAAAGCAATGAAAAAAGACACAATATTCTTTTGTACTTTTCCTTACTTACTTAAAAAATCGGATGATTTTGTATTTCAGATTTCCATATTAACACACTTCGGGTCACATAAACACATAATTTAAATAGCAAATGGCTTGTCATTTCTAATAGGAACTCTTTTTATTATTTTTGACTCAGAATATTTCCTTAAAAAACAAATAAAAATTCATAATCCTTGAATTATATGATGAACCGTATGCATAGTCGTCTACTGAGCTCAAAGGCCCTAGTCGGATAGCTGACTGACTTCTTGTTGTCTATCTTCATCTGCTCAATAGACGAACGCCAGTAGGTGCAGATATACAGTCGTCTATTCAGCGTCGACTAGTTGACTGGCCAGTTAGTCGGCTAATCGACTGGGTCGGCTAGTGTGCTATGACATACATATCATTTAGAAGTTTTAAAACTGTAACGCTGCTTAGTAGAACGTATGAGTACAGTTTAACTCATAAAAATGACATTAGAAATTAACAAATTCAGTTTATGGAAAAAAGACAAAAGTTGCAATAAAATTTATAATAACAATTTTTTTTAATAATGCGTATTCTTTTTAAACGGCACGGTGAAAAGACGTCTGTTTTATATTAATACCAATGCAAGCTACGAATTATAATAACATGCATAAATGGGAATGATATGAAATTTCATAGATAAACTCAATTGCGAAGCACGAGATACGTGATGAGAATATGCTCGTTGAGGCCGAAGGAGCTTTAATAACAGATAATTCACAATCGCCAAGATGCTGTTGTCGATATTTTACCTTTAGTTTTCAAAAGTCTGTGCACAAAGATCGAGCGCGAAGCGTGAGATAAATACAGTGACAAGCTTTACATTTATTATACTATTCCAAAGTTCTAAAAGTAAAAAGTAAAACTGGTTGCCATTTGGGTGTTTGAGACTGTAATTTATTGGTACGTTAACGTATACAAGAATCTGCTTTATCGGTATATCGTTTTACGTTCTTAGCTGCGTACACATAACTATAGGATCCATATCATGTCACATGCGGCAAGTTTTTCTATGGCGAGTCACACCTGCGGCATGTCACACCTGAGGCATGTCACATCTGCAGGAAGTCTTTTCTGCGACATGTGATATCTGCGGCATATCATATGTGCGGCATGTCACAACTGCGGTATCTCTACCCAGCGGCTACTCTACCGCGCGGCATTTCTCACTGTAAAAAAGACTAATGTAAGGTAAGTCTCCCTGGACTAATTATCTTCCCGGTGGCATCTCTACTCCAGAAAAAATTTTCGGGTTCATATTCAAATATTAAAACTCCGGCAAGCCTCCCGGATATAATTGTCAAATCTGCGGCATCTCCTACCAGCAAAAATTTGCCCCAGCGGTGTCTCTCATTCGCGGAAAAATGTTCAAGACCATATCAATGTGGCAAAACTGCGGCAAGTCTCTGAGGACTGATTGTCACATCTGCAGCATCTCTCATCCCCAGCAAATCTCCTTAGCGACATCTATCCCCCAAGAAGATTTTTTACGCACTTCCAAAGATGACGTAACTGCAGCAAGCCTCCCCAGCGGCATCTCTTTCCCAAAAAAATTGTTAAACACTTCCAAAGATGACCAAACTGCGGCAAGTCTCCCGAGAGACATCTCTCTCCCAAGAAAATTTTTCAGTACTTCCAGAGATAGAAAAACTGCGGCAAGTCTCCTAAGCGCAATCTCTCCCCCAAGAAAAATTATTAAGCACTTGCAAAGATGACGTAACTGCGGAAAGTCTCCCCAGCAGCATCCCTCTCTCAAGATAATTTTTAAGTTCTTTTAAAGATGTCAAAACTGCTGCAAGTCTCCCCAGCGGCATCTCTCTACCAAGAAAATTTTGTAATTATTTTCAAAGGTGACAAAATTGCGGCAAGTCTCTCCAGCGGCATCTCTCTCCAAAGAAAAATTCCTAGTACTAACAGAAATGTCAAAGCTGCGGCAAGTTTCACCAGAGGCATTTCGCTCCCAAGAAAATACGCTAAGTACTTCCGAAGATGGCAAAACTGCGAAAAGCCTCTCAACCAGCATCTCTCCACCAAGAAAATTTTGTAAGGATTTCTAAAACATGGCAGAAGTGCGGCAGGTCTCCCAAGCAGCTTCTATCTTCCAACAAATTTTATAAGTGGTTTTAAATATGGCAGAAATACGGCAAGGCTCCCCAGCGGCATCGCTCCCCCAACAAATTTTCTATGTAGTCTTAAAGATGGCAGAAATGCGGCAAGTCTCCCCAGCGGCATCTCTCTACCAAGAAAATTTTGTAATTATTTTCAAAGGTGACAAAATTGCGGCAAGTCTCTCCAGCGGCATCTCTCTCCAAAGAAAAATTCCTAGTACTACCAGAGATGTAAAAGCTGCGGCAAGTTTCCCCAGAGGCATTTCTCTCCCAAGAAAATACGCTGAGTACTTCCGAAGATGCCAAAACTGCGGAAAACCTCTCAAGCATCATCTCTCCCCCAAGAAAATTTTGTAAGGACTTCTAAAAAATGGCAGAAGTGCGGCAGGTCTCACAAGCAGCTTCTACCTTCCAACAAATTTTATAAGTGGTTTTAAATATGGCAGAAATGCGGCAAGGCTCCCCAGCAGCATCTCTCTCCCAAGAAAATTTTTTAAGTATTTCCAAAGATGACAAATTTGGAGCAAGTCTCTCCAGCGGCATCTGTCTCCCAACAAAAATTCCTAGTATCTCTTTCCTAAGACATTTTCTGAAGTTATTCTAAAGATGGCACAACTGTTGCAAGTCTCCCTAGAGGTATTTTCATCCCAAGACAATTTTCATTTTTCTATAAAACTACTTAGAAAATTTGTTTGGGGACAAATGCCGCTGGTGAGACTTTTCGTAGCTATTCCTTCTCTGGAAGTACTAAAAAATTTTTGGGGAGAGAGATGTCTATCGGGAGACTTGTCGCATTTTCGACATCTTTGAAAGCGCTTAATAATTTTCATTGAGAGAGAGGTGCCGATGGGGAGGCTTGCCGCGGTTACGTCATTTTTGGAAGTGCTTAAAAAATTTTCTAAGGGGCGAGATGCCTCTGGGGTGACTCGGCGCATTTTTACATCTGTAAAACTACTTAGAAAATTTATTGGAGGAGAGATGCCGATAGAGAGACTTGCCGCAGTTCTGTCATCTTTGGAAATACTTAAAAAATGCTCTTGGGGAAGAGAATCCGCTTGTGAAACTAGCAGCGATTTTGCCAACTTTGGAAGTACTTAACAAATTTTCTTGGGAGAGGGATGCCTCGGCGGCGACTTTCCGTACTTTGCCATTTTTAAATGTCCTTACAAAATTTTCTTGGAGGAGAGATGCCGCTTGGGAGACTTGCCGCAGTTTTTCTATGTCTGGAAGTACTGAAAACTGTTCTTAGGAGAGATATGTCTCTGAGGAGACTTGCCGCAGTTTTGTCATCCTTGGAAATATTTGAAGAATTGTCTTGGGAGAGAGATGCCTCAACGGAGACTTACCGAATTTTGCCATTTTCAAAACTACTTAGAAAATTTGTTCGGGGATAGATACCGCTAGAGAGACTTGCCGCAGTTTTTCCATATCTGGAAGTACTCAAATTTTTCTAGGGAGAAAGATACCTCGGGGGAGACTGGTGGCAATTGTACCATCTTTAGAAGTACTTAAAATAATGTTTTGGGGGAGATATATCGCTGGGGAGACTTACCGCAGTTTTGTCACCTTTCAAAGTGCTTATAAAATTTTCTTTCGGAGAGAGATGCCACTAGAGAAACTTACCGCAATTTTGTTATCTTTCGAAATACTTTTAAAAAATCCTTCAGAGAGAGAGCTGCCTCTGGGAAGACTGGCCGCATTTTCTATCTATAATACTACTTTGAAAATTTTTTCGGGAGAGAGATGTCGCTGGGGAGAATTTTCGCAATTTCGCCATCTGTGAAAGTGCTAAAAATTTTTTTTAAAAGAGAGATGCCGTTAGGGAGACTTGCCGCTGATGAGAGATGCCGCAAATGTGACAATTAATCATGAGAAACTTGCCGCAATTTTGCCAATTTGATGTGGATTGTCAAATTTTTCCCGAATGAGCGATGCCGCTATGGAGTCTTGCCGCAGGCGAGAGATGCGGCAGATGTGACAATTACTTCTCAGAGGCTTGCCGCAGTTATGCCACTATGATGTTGTCTTGATCATTTTTCCGCGGATAAGAGACACTACAGGGGAGACTTTTCGTAGGACGGAGATGCCGCCAATATGACAATTAGTCAAGGGAAGCCTCGCCACAGTTTTAATATTTAATATGAAACCGAAAATTTTTTCCGGGGGAGAGACGCCACTGGGAAGACAATTAGTTCAGGTAGAGTGACCTCTGTTTACTCATTTTTACAATGAGATATGCCGCGCGGGAGAGAAGCCGTTGGGTAGAAATGCCGCAGTCGTGACATGCCGCAGATCAGGAGTGACGTAGATGTAACATGCTGCAGATGTGACATGCCACAGATGTGATATTCCACAGTTGTGATATACCGTAGATGAGACATTCCGCAGATGTGACAAGCCGCAGATGTGACATGCCGCAGGTGAGCCATGCTGCAGATGCGACATGCCTCAGATGTGACATGCCGCAGGTGTGACTCGCCGCAGAGATACTTGCTGCATGTGACATGATATGGACCCCAATTATAAAGTCAGGTGAATACCGCTCAATTTCTCAGTTTCTACATATATTATTTAGCTATTTTTTCTCACTTGTAAGAAAGTTCGTTCTTCAGCACAGTTTTCTAAACATTTTGGTAAAATTTTTACCTTTTTACCGTTAAAATTGGCTGAGAAAAATGCTAGCGCGTGAAAATCACCGCCACCCTCGTCAAAGTGATGAGAAGTACGAGAAATCGAAAGGCAAACGCGTGTCTGCTAAAGACAAACCCGAATCCATGTTGTATTTTATCACTCTATTATTCCATTTGCATTTTTTTATAAAAAAAGAGTTGTAATATCGTGTGATGGTTTTCAAAAAGGTCTCTTAATATGATTGGTTGACATATTTTTGGAAAATAAAAATTAAACTTAATTCCCAATCCTTTTCATTAATATTCTTCTGTTTTAAAAGTTAATCCCAGTTCCTCGAATTTATTTCAACTAGTCTTCACTTTTTTGATGATTCAAAGATTTCTTATACTCATTTTTGGATTTTGCATACATTGAAATAACGAAATTCTTAAACGGAAAATATAAATATATTATATTTCAACAATGAAAAATCATTGTTATATTATACTACTTTTCGTTTTAAATCACACGATTTTTTTCAATAAAAAAAATTGCTACAATAATTGTAATTAAATTTTTTGTTTGTTTATGTAAATCACAGATAAAAATGGCCAAACAAAATTTTATGAGAAATAAAATACATTGTGACAATTTTATTTTTGAATTATCCAATCGTGGAAAGATTTTTCGTATCAAATCATCACAAAAAAGCATTTTGGATACAATGTTTTTTAAATAAAATAGTTTTACTTATTGCAAAATCTAAAGTTTTTAAAATAATGGACTCAAAATTCTAGACAGTGTGTGTAGAGTGGAAACCTAACCTAAGTATAAAAATGGCAAAATATGAACGTTTTTCCTTCCTCCTGTGAAAAAATGAAAATGCGGGTTACCCATTTTTTGACGCCAGCCATTCATTTGATGATGAATTTTTTAACATAAATTAGGGGTGAGAAAATTTACCCCGCAACGAGCGATTTTAACCCATTTTACCGTATTCAAGAATAATAAGCTTCAAGCTCTCTTCACCTGAAATCGTTACAAACATTTCTTTGAGAGACATAACTTTTCTAACGAATAACTACGTGTACAGATTATTTACTTATTTTTCAACCTGGATACAGTAAATTTGTAGAGAATATTTTTCAGTAAAAATAAACCATGATTTGTCAAAATTCAATCATTTGAGATAAAGAAAAACAGAGTCTGAGTCGACAGTAAGAAAGAGTACAAATGAAAAAATTATTACACAATACAAATATAATAATATAACATAATAAAATATATAATATATAATACATAATATAAACTATTTGTCACTATTTTGGAAAAATTCAAACATTTTCTTAACAAATAATGTTCCTTTGTTCATACAAAATGACTGATAATATTATGTTTATTCTTAAAGATCTCATTTTTTAAGCATCGATCATCAATGCTTACCAGAAAGTCATTATGAGTAGGAAAAATGGGAAAAAAAAATCACAGAAATTCTTTCAACATTCTTCAATGAAATACATCACAACAGTGCACACTTAGAGCCAATATTCAGCTTCCTATCTTAACTTGTTCTAAAGTGTAGCATCTGTAAATAAGTCCCTGTTAAGAGTGAATTAATACATTTTTTACATTTTGAAATAACGTATTGCATTCAAGAATGTTGAAAGAATATCCGTAAATTTGTTTATATGTTTCCTAACGTAGACCAATTTCTGGGAGCAGATAAAAGTCAGCGCTTACAAAAAAAAGGACGAAAAAAAATATATTGAATTTAACTTACGTCTCAAATCAAAAAGAGTAGCAAAGACTAAGATTAGAATTTCGGTAAAAATTTTAATTATTTCGGAATGGAATCAATGATAGATAATTAAAAATTGATCTTTCAAGAACTTTGTATGAACAGCAACTTGAAAAATTGCTACTATATATACTAGGGCGTATCCTGTAGACAAGCTTCTCTAGTAGAGAGATGGCTGAAATCTAGCAAATTTGAATGGTTATTCGCCGAAAACGCTGGACCAATAGACGCCAAATAACGTTCTTTTTTCAGAATGCATGGAAGGAATGGAGAAACGTTAAACTCGCATTTAAAAATAGCCTTATTTACTCATACCACATTGAAATATGTTCACAGACATCATAATAATGATTAGGTCAAATCTAGTAGGATAAAAATGCCAGAAAAATTATAAAATAAATTGAACATGCTGTGAATAAATGATGTATAAATTAAAGAAAGATCTGCTTAACCAATAAATTTCATTTTATAATAAACTCAAAGTAAAAATAGTTGAAGCACCTTTAAAAGAAATAAAATTTGTTTCTATTTAAAAAAATTAGCGTCAGGAAATGTTTAAAAAACCTTGCACTTATTGTTTTGAAAGTCAGATTGGCTCTTGAATAACTTGACACTTCTCCATCTATTTCATTTGGAATTTAAAAGTAAAGTCTGCTGCTAATTTTTAATTTGCGTATCACAAATTCTCATTTAATTTGTGAGGCTCTGCCTCTGTCTCTTATAATGTACTTCTTATGGATCATTTGATTTTCTCTCCCTATTATAAGGAGGGACAGAAATACTAGTTTTATTTCCGCTTATAGGCATCCAAAACGTGCATTTTGCGCTCTGAATGTTAAAAAAAATTATTCATTGATGTTAATTATTTAGTTCCGACGGGTCGGTCATTCTTATTTTTAATGTACCCAAATTTTTTTCTAGAATATTTATAGATATCGCTCCTAAATTATTTTGAATCCACAAAAAACGCCTTTTTTAATAATATTTAGAGGTTTTGCAAACCCTATAAAGTTTAATGAGTATTTTCCAAGAAAAAAAATGTTTTTGTATATTTTATTTAGAATTGTCAAATTATTCAAAATGGGCCATAGAATATAAGCAATTAATTGGTTCCTTAAATATCAGTGCCGAACTTTTGTTTTAGAGGGTAAAAAAACGCCCTAAGTAAAAAATCAAGCGTGCACAAAGAAAATTTATTTATTAAAATCCACCCAGTTAGATTGATAAATGGAGGGCATTACTGCATTTGGATAAAGTTTACAATAATTTTAGGATTGAATACAAAACAGAACTAGAAATATTACAAAAGAGTTATGTAAAATCTCAAGTCCAAAAGCGAAAATTCTGATAGGTAATAATTCATATAAGGCTTGTATTATTTTCCTACCAGTATATCATAAAATAACGCAAAGTAATGTAAATTTTCATTAAATGAATGATATAAAGTTTATTTTCGTGTGGTATTAACGATTCACTCAAAAGACAGTATAGATTGCAGATTCTTTGATAGATTTTGACTTTTATTATGAGTATCGTAAAAGTATGGTAAAATGAGAATCGCTAGGGACGTCAACATTTCTAGGGCTGAAGTTTAAAGCCAAGTCCCCCGAACAAACTTTGACATTTTAAAGTTTCGGTTAATATTGTAGAACTTCAAAAAATATTTAAATATAAAGATTAGTTTTACATGTTTGATTTCATTCCCTAAATTCAAACCTAATTTAATTTAATAGATTTTACATAAACTTATTTTGTAAGTTTATTGCGTTCAAATTTTCACATATTTAAAATATTGAAAGTTAAATAATGAAGGGTTTTAAGGTAGGACAATTTTTTATTATAAAATAATCCAATGGTTTTATTTACTCCATTTAAATTGATAAGCCCGTTTATTAGTAAAATTTAAAAATGAGAAATTTCGATAAACGGGGCCCAGCTATTTTTTGAGCGGTCCTGACGTACTCGTAATTTAACTTTTTAGCCTAGATTTTTTTCTCAATATTGTAAGTGTTAAGTTAGCCGCGAGATGTAGTCGTTAGCGATCGAACTCGTTAAACTTAGAGTAGGTGTTTCGAGACCCATCACAGTGTTTTCGATTTTTTAAAGCGTTAATATCATTAAAAGCGTGCGATTATATTATATGTAATGTATTGTAATTTAATTTAATTGTTTAAGAGAAATTGTGTAAGTATGTGTGTAGTAAGTAGATGATCTTCATCAGAATCTGGTTATAGCAAGAATATTCTTTTTTGCTGACGCACAAAATAAAAATAAAAATTAATTGATAGTAATGAAATACTACCCTATTTCATTTTACATGACTAAATGTTCAATTTTAATAAAATGCCGTAATGTCCTCTGTTTACCGAACTCAATTATGAAAATTTAACACACAAATATTCTCCGTGTGTTTATCGTTATTTAATTTATCATTATTTATAACTATATTCTCCTATAGTAATGTTAGGTAATAGCATTTTGTTGTTGTTGTGATTTCTAACTTTCTGTCAAATCTTTACTTACAGCGAGGTAATAATTAATAATATTCAGCAAATTTAATTGTTCAAATGAACAATTATTGTTTTTTAGGACTGTCTCATTCTACGTTTATACTAGGTAGATGATGTTTTTCCTAAAAAATTTAACTTTTGTCCACTTTTTACTTAGTTAGGTGATAATTAACTCAAGTTAAGAAACATAATAGTATCAACCGTTTCTTATGTTTCATTAATATTTTACTTTCAATTTATAAACAAGTAATAAATATTCATATTGATATAAACAAAAAGGATCTCTATCACTAATTCCGGTAAAACTAAAATTTAATAAGAAGGATATAACAAATTTAAATAGTTTTTCAAACATCCGCTTTCTTTTTCAAAAAATATGTACTTAGAAAATATAAATTGTTTGAAAAATGTTTCTTTTATGTGTTTTCTAAGTATTTGTTAGTAGCTAAAAAGCCAAAACCTAAACTAAAAATTGAAGAGAAGCCGTAAATATATTGGATTTCTATAGGAAAAAATATTATAAATATTAACAATTTTTTAAAACGATTATGCTTGTTGAATACGATTGATTTTCATTTCACTCTAAGTAAAAATTGGATTAGGAATTTATTTTTGAAAGAAAGCGATTTTACGGATTTACTAACGATTTTATGTGATATCGAATGGCTCTAAAATATTTGATGGATTTATAAGTTATTCAAATATATTTTAATGAATTTCATGAGATTTCAACTGGTTTCTAAATATTTTAAGAAATTTCAGAAGATTTCTAGGGAGAGCAAAATATTTTAAAATATTTAAATGGGACTCTAAAGAATTTATATAATTTCAAAGGGCTGAAATCTGAAAGAATAAGGTAGTCTTTCAATAGGTCACAAAAATATTTATGGAATTCCACGTGCTTTTGAAATTTGCTAATTGCTTAAGACGCATTTAGAATTGTTATGAATTTTTTAGCGTATTCTTTTTTTCAATATTTTATGGGGTTTCAAAGAAATGTATAGGTCTTAATTAGCTTTTAGAAGATTTTAAGGCGTGCAAAGTCATTTTGAGAGGCTTACATTTTTTCTGAGGATTTCAAGAGGATATTATGTAAAATAACTATGAATGACTTAAAGAATTATTTCTGTTAAATTTAATCGATTATTACACTGCTCTAATTAAACAATTTTTAATAAGTTGAAAAATTCGGAAAACATCGCGTTTTTTAAATTTTATTCGAAGAGACAATTGCTAGAAACAATAATCACTCTTTAAAAAATTTACGAAATTATCAAATTATCATTAGAAAGTAGTATTTTAGAAACTCATAAAGGACAATTTTGCACCTATGGTGTTTTTTGGGACCCTGGTAAATAGACTTACGAGGGCGATATTGAGAACAAAATTATTCGGTTGCATTCTTGATCTAATTCTGAAGAAAGTGGTTGAGTTTTAATAAAGTCTTCATCATACCAAAGATTCTGAATGAAATTTAAAAAAAAAACGTCTTTTTTCTTATGGGGAATATGTGTTGAAGTTCATGGGGCTTGCGGAACATCTAACAATAATTTATCTGAAATAGGCAAGCCAAGCACAATTTATCTGCCCGCGGAGCGGCAGTGAAATAGCATATTATTGTACTACGGCGAGCGGTACGTTAACTAACAACAAGTAGGAAGAAGTGGATGAAAAATAAAATAAATGTAAAAAAAGAGTAAGAAGATTACATAAAATGTATAAATAATTCTGAAGATATATTTTCATTTTGAAAGGTGCTACAAAATTGCAACGTTTCCGAAGTATTTTAAAATACGTCAAGGTATTTCTAATTATTTCTAGGGGTTTTAACTGATTTCAAGATATTTCGAAGAATTTTAAAGGATTTTAAGGGATTTACAAATCTGCAAGACTCAGGACGATTTTAAAACATTTCAAGAGACAGCGAGGACCTTAAAGAATTTTCAGTGGGTTTTTATAATATTTGATGACATATCCCATGACTTACAAAGCTTCCATTGGATATTAAAAAAATGTTTAGTTTTGCAAAGTATTGAAAAAGATTTTGAGGAATTTGGAATTGTTTCAAAATATTTCAGGGAGTTACATGTGACTTTTGCACATTATTAGTAATTTTAGAGAATTTTTAGCGATGGCCAAATAGTTCAATATTTCAGATCTCTGAAATAAAACTTTTTCTGTGATGTTAAGAATTCAAACGATATTGTCAGCCATGTATGTTGGATGAAACAACATTCTTTTTTCTGAAAAAATTGAAGAATTACGATGGACAATTATTCTGAAAAAAAGACTCTGTTACTAAATATTGTCTTATTGTCACTTTCTACCAATTTGTTAAAAATGACCGAGTTTTCATAAATTCACACAGACCCAGATGTCTACAATTTT
>NC_046657.1:163925643-163928328 GCF_010883055.1 Belonocnema kinseyi
CAAGGGCGTCCTGGGGTCGCGGATAGTGGGTCCCTATAACAAGCGTTTCTGCTGAATATGGTTACAAAAATAAATAGGCAGTCGCGGACAATTGTCCAGGAGTGGTCCCGAAGGAATTAACCCCCAAGCGGAGGTGTGACAACCGTGCAGAAAGCTGAATGGCATCTGGGTGAGGTGTCTAGAACGGTGACTCTGGGATACCGGGCGACCTCTCAGAGAACGCAGCCTTATCCTTGCATGCGGGACTCTACAAGGATGGACGAACCCCTTTCCCTAGCTTTTCGTGGGAACAACAATGACAAGACCAAACATAGTTGTAGTGAGTGCGGTTCAAAACAACAGAACGCGCAGGGCTCCCGACAATAAGTCGGCCAACAATGCCGACCAATCTAGAGCTGGGGGAGCCAATGAAAATGGATTAAATGCGATGGGTCGGCGGGATCTGGCAACCTTTGGGTGGACGGAGCGACTGAATCACGACTTGCTAGAGTGCTGCGATTTAGCGCCATCAGACAGCATATTGTTGAGAGAATACGGATACTATCTGACGCTAGGAGAAGTCTAGAGCGAAGGGAGAGGTGGGTCAGAGAAAATCAACAGTTTCTCCCTGACCCATCTCGACTCTTCCAAGACCCTACAGTTACTGCCGAACACCCACCCAAACCAGCGGAGGTCAAAGTATTTTGGAGAGAAGTCTACGAAGTTTAGCATAGACTGGACGAAGACTCAGAAAATATAAATAGCTTCCAGGAGTAATGTGTTGCCCTCACAACACCTAATAAAGAATGCCCACCCATCACTACCGAGGAGGTGAAAAAAGTATTAAGAGGGATGAAGAACTATTCCGCACCGGGACCAGATTGTATCAAATCCTTCTGGTGGAAGAAGTTTTCTTCAACGCATCAGCATTTGGCCCGTATTTTCACCTCATCTTTGAAGTCGGAAGAGCCGATTCCAGAGTGGTTCGTGGAAGGGCGCACAATATTCCTGCCAAAAATAGGCAACTTAGCTGAACCAAAGAACTACAGGCCAATAACTTGTCTGAACACGCTTTATAAGATATTTACAGCTATCCTAAATGATAGCATTGTTCGGGCAATTGAACCTGTGTGGCAAGAAATGTATGAACAACGAGGCTCAAAGAAAGGCGAGCCGGATGTCGAGAGAACCTGCTCATCGATAGATGTGTCTGCAAAGATGCAGCATTCTACTAGCGTGACCTATCGATGGCCATGGTTGATTATTGGAAAGCTTTCTATTCTACATCCCATAGACTTATCATCTGTCTTTTGGAAATCTTAAAGGTTCATCCGCAAATAGTTGGGTGCATAGAGAGATTGATGCCGCTTTGGAAAACCAGATTTACTATCTCACCTGACAAAAATCGTGTGACAACTAACAAGGTCACGTTTCAGAGAGGTGTCTTTCAGGGCGAAACCATGAGCCCACTCCTCTTTTGCCTTACATTATTGCCACTATCTCTAGCACTGCGCCATTCCGACGGGTGCTTGTGCGGCAAACCTGCAGATCGAAAGTACAAGGTCACTCTTGTATTTTACATGGACGATCTTAAGATCTATGCTAAAAACAGAGAGCAACTGCATTTAGCTCTGGGGATTGTCGAACGATATACTAAGGAAATTTGAATGGAATTTGGGGTAGACAAATGCGCCAAGGTTTATTTGAAGCGAGGAAAACTTAATGGCATCCCTGAAGATCCTGAGCTCGTTGATAGAAGCGCCATACGACATCTTTGCGCTGGAGAGACTTATACATACCTGGGCGTGCCACAGAGCCGCATTCAGGATGTGACATCTATAAAGGATACTCTCCGAAGCAGATACAAACGTCTCATCCGACAGATTTGGTCTTCCGAACTGTCGGCGAGGAAAATCTAATCTATCTCTAATCTATCTCGAGTACTCACTCCTGAAAGCCCGGATTAAGAAAGCACAAGAGAAAAACTTTCGTGAAAAGCTCCTCGATAAGACGATGCACGGTATCTTCCACAGAAATGTGAAGGATCAGTCAATGTCTTACGAGCTAACGTTTTCTTTCCTTAAATCGCCCGAATTGAAGTCTGGTACGGAGGGTTTCATTTTTGCATGCCAAGACGGTGTCATTTCCACCTTAACATACCGTCGCTACATTTTGAGCCAAGACATTCCCGATGATAGCTGCAGGGCGTGCCATGCACACCCCGAGCATTTAGTTCACATACTATCTAGTTATCCAACACACGCGGGAACGACCTACATTCAAAGGCACAATGCGTCACTAAGAGTGCTTTATTACCATCTCTGTCACTCATACGGCATTCACCTTAATATCGCTTCTCTAAATGCTTCTAGGGAAATTGAGTCAATTGTCGAGAATGAGAAGTGCCGCATATACTGGACCTTTATATTCTCGACAATTGTTTCTGTTGCTCACTCGTGGCTTGACATGGTTCTTCTTGACTTCGAGAAGCGAACCATGTTCGTTATCGAATTTTCGGCACCAGCTGACAAAAACATCATAGCCAAGGAGAATGAAAAGAAAGAGAGGTATCGAGACCTTATGATGGAGTTGCAACGATTGTAACCGGAATATTCTGTTAAACTGATCGTCATTATCATCGGCGCTCTTGGAGGTGCCAAGCTTTCACTTGCTAATAGCCTAAAAAGCATCCCTGCGTGTCAACAA
>NC_046657.1:163928428-163932276 GCF_010883055.1 Belonocnema kinseyi
TGTATATGTATATGTATATATTTTGTGGCGGGGTATTATAGATTTCGCAGAAAACAGTAAAAATGTGAATACTTAGGTTTAATTTTTCTATAACACCTTGTTTTATGTGCTGCTGTTTAAATTTAAAACAGGTGAATAACCACCCACAACAATCGAACTATCAGATTCTACATCATATAGGATATGAAGCCATGGACCAAGAAGAGAAAGTTTCCAGCACATTCGCAGTGGATGAGACTCCCGCTTGCACAAGAGTGCTGGGAAACGCAAGGCAATGCGGCCGCAAAGAATCTGCGAGTTGGTAGGAGTCAGCGCACACCCCCGATGGACAGCAACGAATAGAGCACGACCAGTGCCGAGTCGCAAAACTCGGATATCGATTTTGCGCCACCACGCTTCGTGGAAGCTAACTGGCAACTTTTTTACTTCATTCAGACCGCTCTTATTCGACCAATCTATAGTTCCAATCTTCTGACAAAAGTGGCGCTTCGACTCTCACCTAACACGATTTACGGAGATGCTACTCTGAAATTCGTTCGTTATCAGTGCCCCCAATTTTGGAAACTTTTTGAACTGCGCTTGCGTCACCCTGGCAACACGTTAAGTTACTGTTCCTGCGCTGATTTTCAATAGTATAAATATTCAAATTTAATATTTACGATGAATAATGATTAGTAAATGCATAAACAGTAATTTCATAATTTTGAAATCACTGAAATTAACAAAAACAAATTTAAAAAATTGTTTGTTTTTCAATCAGAATTAATAACGCTTTTTGCAATTAAATCACAGTACTTTTTCCCTCTGTCACTCCTAAATTCTATTTTAGGATTAGAAGATTACTTTTAAAGCCCTTTAAAATCAAAATTTATAATAAATATTTAATTTTAATATTAATTTACTTTAAAATGCGCGCGTCAACAGTAACAAATCGGGTTGTGGTAGAAAAAGCACATTTTTTGGACAAAATTCGACTGACAGTGCAATTCTTAACGGATTTTAATTTTAATTTTTTAGTATTGGCCGTAAGGCTTTCAGGTATAACACTTAACTGTGCAATTTTCTTTTTGACTGAACAGAAAGTTTGTTCTTGAACAACAAACTTACAACTTTTTGTTGGTAAACTTTTCCCTGATAGCATTTCTCCTAAGACTTTGAAAGTGTTATGAAGTTTACAGTTGAAAGAACTGGCAATGAATAAACCGATTTTTTCGCTAACAAATGCCCGAATAATGCATTTTTTTAATTTCTTTAAAAAAATCATCAGCCAAATAAAAAGAATTATGAAATTTTCCCAAATTAGCATAAAGTTCCTAATTTAAAAAAATATAATAGAAAAAAGCGAATTTTTCTATCGAAAAATGCCTGATTCGTGCATATGTTTCGTAAATTTGTTTCAAAAAATCATAACATTAATAAAGAACTTTTGAAATTTTCCAAAATTAGCATTAAGTTCCCAATTTAAAAAAATGACATGGAAAAAAAAAGAATTTTTCCATAGAAAAATACCTTAATAATGCAGTTGTTCATTAAATTTGTTTATAATATTAACAATAAAATTTTATTAACAAATAATTTGTGTATAACACCTTTTTGTCTATTATATATTGTTGCAATATCTTTAACTAATGCTACTCTATAATTCTTAGATGATTTCAACCATTATCACCTTATTGATGAGCATTGGGAACGTGAAATAGAAAGATGACCATTTTTTTCGTCATATTTGTGTATTTATAAAAAAATTGAAAGCCTAGTTTAAAAATAAGGCTTAATATACAGGTCAATATTTCTGGACTGTACGTTATTTTGAACCAAAGAAGTCTTTTTTTATTGTTCTCACTGTGCGTTGACTAAAAAGATTGCCGATGCTGTGGACGAAATTTCATGTTCAACCATTTTTTTAAAATGAAAATTCGCCTTTTTTGGGTGAAATTAATCTTTTTGATTGAAAATTTACGTTTTTGTTCAAACATTAAATTATTATAGTTAAAGATTTATGATTTTGGTTAAAAATGCATCTTCCTTGTTTAAAATCTAACAATGCAACTTAAAGATTTACAATTTTTGTTGGAAATTTATCACTTTCTTTGAAAATTAAATATTTCTTTGAAAGTGTGTATTTTCTGTTGTGAAAAGAAATTTTTCCAAGTGAAAATTTATCTTATTCGAATACATTACATAGACTTAGCTAAAAATCGATCTGTTTGGCCGAAGATTGTTTTTTAAAAATTAAAATTAAATTATTTTAGTTTTCGTTGACACTTTATAGTTTTCAGTAAAAATTTATATTTTGTTGGTAAAAATTCAACTATTTCTTTTATAATCCACGTATTTTTTATAAAAATCGATTTCTTCAATAGAAAATGATATGTTTCTTTGCAAGTTAATCTTCTTTTTTTCAATCCTGGTATTCCAGTTAAATATTCATCACTTTAGTAGAAAATTAATCAATTTGGTTGTAATTGAAAGTACTTGGTTGAAATTAAAAAATTTTTCGTTGAAAACTAATTTTTTTGGTTCAAGATGTATGATTTCCATTGAAATTTTATTTCTTTGATTGAAAAATGAGCTATTTGTTTAAAAACTGGGTTTTTGTTTGGATGAAAAGTCTTTTTTTCACCGAAAAATAACTATTTTGTTTAAAATTTGTTTATTCTTTGGTTGACATATTTTAATCAAAAAAATGTAATTTCTTCTTTATTCATAATGTGTCCCTTAAGGGTTTACATGATTTCCATTTCTTACAGTCTTTCTGTTTTTATCCATATTTTTTAACAATGTTATCCTTTCTATATGTACAATTATTTACAACTATTTACACAAAGTCTTATGTCTAGTTTCTTATTTCTATTTCCTGCAATAGCGCAATTTTGGACTTATTGGCAAACGAGTGAGCGACCAAACGAAAGCGACAATGTAAGGGAGAGAGAGAGCATGAGAACGCAAACGCATCTTAGTCTACTTAACTTTCACCTTACCATTACTTACAATTTTTACGCTTCTAATCTAAGCAACTTCCGTTTCCTTTTTCTTTCACGTTTGTATACCTTTCTTCACGTGCATTCTTTTATTCCCTCTCACTCGCTTCTCTAGCACCCTCCAACTCCTTCACCCATTCTTCTTCTAATCCATCTTCCCTTAGAATCTTAACAACATTTTCTTGCCAGCTTCCTTCATCTTCCATTCCTCTCCCACATCCTTCCCATACATGCTTCTCTTTCTTTTGATAACACAAGTCAGTATACGCTTTCTTTTTTTTCTATATTCTTCCCCATTACTTTTTTCTCTTCTCTACTTTCCTAATTCCTTTCTGACCTACTTTTTTCTCTTTGCGGTCCTCCTTCCACCCACTTTTATTCCCCTCTTTACTAACTTTATTTTTGTTTGTGCACACTAATCCTATTTTTATTTCTCCTATCGTTTTTCCCATCTCTTCGTCCACATTTCCCTCTCCCATTTTGATATTCTTATTTTTTCTTTAAAGTGTTCTTTTCCTTCGCTTGACCAATCCCCTTTTCCTAAACTTTTTAAAATTTGCTCCTCTTTTACTCATATTGATATTACTTTTTTCTCCCTCTAATGTCACTTTTAAGGGAAAGTGATCGGAATCAATATATTCACCTGCCTCTAGTTTCTTAACCTTTTCTCTCACCTCATCATCCACTATCACATAATCAATTGACGTTTCCGTTTCACTTCCTCAGCGTGTATATTCTCCTTTTCCATCCACTTCTATATTTCCGTTTAAGATATACAGTCTGTCAAGTTAAAGCGTGGGTGGCTTTACTCGCAGTCGGTAAGGTGTATCGACATGATTTTGGTGTCAAAATATTAAGAAGAGCTCC
>NC_046657.1:163932376-163935917 GCF_010883055.1 Belonocnema kinseyi
CAACTTATTTATGGATTGTTATTTGTATCATACTTGTTTGACGATGATACCGAAAATTTTGTTTGTTTTTACGTATTTCTAACAGCTTAGGAGATCCTTCTAGAAAGATACAATTTTTATTTTTTTGAAGACAATTATTAAGGGTGATATTCGTTCAGACCCAACGATTCCGAATTTTTAAAATTAAAAATAACTGATTTAATAATTACAAATTTTGCATTCATCAATTTTAATCTCATTCATGAGCCAAAAAAGGTTCGATAATCTCAGCCAAGACAAGGCTCGTCTTGAGTCAAGTAAACGACGTCTTAGCCAATACAAGGCTCGACTTAAGCCAAGTAAACGCCGTTTTCCCTGCATGGCCAGAAATATAAGACGAAGGCCTATGTCTCGACTCAGTTTTGAGACGCAGCCAGACATCGATGTCTTGGAGATGAACTCAAGACTTAACCAAGTAGAACTCAAGTCGAAGAATTTTCACTCGGGAGTACCTTCGGTATGCCAGAATATGTTTCTTTTGACCAGTTCGCACAGAGAATTCTGTTGCTGGTACCTGTAGAAAACTTTTCTGCCTGCACCCGCAGTCTATCCCCTCAGAAAAAATTTATTTTCAACAGAAAATATGGATTTTCGAGAAAATAATTCAACTTTCAACAAAACTGCCGAATTTTTCACTAATGTGATGAAGTTTCATAATCAATATTAAAAAAATACTGATTCTAGTCCAGTAAACAAAAAATAGCATCACTATTATTAATACAATCACGAGGTCAAAAATCCTGACTTCAAAAATAAAATAAAGGATCTTTAACTGATATAAATGAATTGGCAACGGCAAAATATTAAAATTTCTAATAAATATAAATTATCAACCAACACTAAAATGATTCAGTGTTATGTCAAAAAAATAAGTGTTTAAACGAACAGGCAGATTTTCAACTGAGACTATAAAATATTCAATTGGAATAAGTTCATTTTTTAGTTGAATTACATTTTCAAAAAAAGTGATGAATTTTCCACTTATATTCTGAATCTTTGACTGGAATTGTTAAATTTTAAACAAAAAAGATGAATTTTTAATGGAAATGATAAATATTTAACTAGAATAATTGAATTTTTCACCAGAAAGATACATTTTCAACTAAAGAAGTTCATATTTCAAACAAAAATAAATAATTAAATCTATATTCAAAAATTGAATTTTCGACTGAAATTATTAAATAGTCAAATGGCATAATAGTTACATTTTTAGTTCAAAACAATCATTTTCAACGAAAAAAGTAACAAATATTAAAGAAAATAGTGAAATTTCCGGTAAAAAGACCAATTCATATAAAAAATGAAAAAAAGGAGAAAACAGTTTGAAATAAAATATCACGTTATTTAACAAAAGAAATCAATTTTCAACAAGAGTGATGAATATTTAACAAGAACACGCAAATTTTTAGACAGGAAGATTTAATTGCAAAGAAACATATCATTTCCAGTATAAAAACTTATTTTTCAACACAATATGTGGACTGTCAACAAAATAGTTGGATTTTCATCAGCAAAATATTAATTTTGACTAAAAAATATAAATAATCAATCAAAACTAAAATATTTGAATTTTTGGTAAAGAAAAAAAAAATTGGATCAAACAGGTGCATTTTCAACTGAGTCTATGAAATATTCAATTTGAATAAGTTAAATGTTCAGTTGAAAAAATTGCTTTCAAAAAAATTAACAAGAAATAAAAAACTTTAAAAAAATAGTTAAATTTTAAAAAAAGTGCTGAATTTTCAACTCAAATTCTAAATATTGGACTGGAAATGTTAGGTTTTAAACCAGAAATATGAAGTTTTAACAAAAATGATAAATCTTTAACTAGACTAATTGAATTTTTGACCACAAAGATTAATTTTCCACTACAATAATTTTTTTTTTCAGTGAAGAAAAACATAAGTTTCAACCAAAAAAGAAAAAAATATGTTAAAAAATCGTTAAATTCCTGGTAAAAACCTTTTAATCCATGCAACAAAATGTGGATGTGAGAGTTTAATTGAGGGATTGTGAGATTGAAAAGCGGAGCTAGATATTTTGGAGGATTGAGACAGATTTATGCGGGAGTTTTTTTGGAGATTTGTGACAGGGTTGGAGGACTGTGCTGACCAGATTGGTAGTGGCAGGGTTGGGTAGCGACAAAGAAAGGGGAGACAGGTACTAGACAGCGACGGAAGAAACAGATTTAGAGCAGGAAGTGTTCAGTACGCCGAAAGAGGAGATCAAGGAAAGGAAGGCAAGGGGGATATATAAGAAAACTATAGAAAAGGAGAGATTAAGAGCAAAAAGCGTAGGTTCAATAAAAGCATTTATTAAAAGGAATAAAGGGGAGAGGTAGATGAAAGTTAAGTTTCGATGAAAGAGGAAAGACTAAAGGAAATTCGAGAAGTGATGATAGAGGTAATGGGGATTTATGAAGAAAAGCAGGGGAAAAGGGGAGCGGAATTAAAGAAGGAAATTAGGCTTGAAATGGCTGAAGTTAAGAAAGAAATACAAAAATGGGAAGAAATCAGGGAAAAGTTAAAAAAGAGGATGCAGTCATTGGAGCAAAAACTAGAGAAGCAGGAAGAAGATAATAATAAAAAGGTAGAGGAGATGCCAGGTGGGATAAAGAAACTTGAAAGCTCGAACTGGGATTGTGGTGGGGGCGAAATTGGGAATAAGTAGATGGAAAGGCTGAAAGAAATAGAACAAAGAATAGAAAGGAAGGAGAGAGAAGAAAGAAAATTAAGCATAGCGATCAAGTGTGTAAGATTAGAGGGGAAGGAGCTGAAGGAATGGGTGGACGAAGTATTAAAAAGGATTGAAAAGAAAAAAAAGATGATGAATGAAAGTAGGGAAGAATGGAAGATTTGTTACTACAATATAGCAGAATTGGAGAGAAAGGATAGGGAGTTGATGAGAAATTTGACACAATGGGATGTAGTCATAATGATGGAGACGCGGCTAGATGAAAAGGGATGGGATAGAGTAAGGGGAAGTTTACCAAGAGGTTACAAATGGCAAGTGCAAAATGCAAAGAGGAAGAATAAAAAGGGCAGAGCAATATGAGGAATAGTGATGGGAGTAAGGAATAAATGTATAACAGGGAAAAATCAGAAAGACAGGAAAGAATAAAAAGAAGGATTATTAGTAGAAGAGACAATGATGTAAGGAGGGAATTGGAAGGTAGTGGGGATTTATGTGAACGGTGATATGCAGGAGAAAGCAGAGCAGATTAAAGAAATGATTAAAGAATATAAAGAAGAGATTAGGCTTATAATAGGTGGGGATTTCAATGCGAGAACAGGAGAAAGAGGAGGAAGAGAATGGGGAGAGCAGAGAGGAAGAAAATCCAAAGATAAGGTATTAATGGGGAGTTAAAAAAGTTGTTGAAGAGCTTGGAGGAGTTGGGATGATACAGTCTGTCAAGTTAAAGCGTGGATGGCTTTACTCGCAGTCGGTAAGGTGTATCGACATGATTTTGGTGTCAAAATATTAAGAAGAGCTCCCTCTTTCA
>NC_046657.1:163936017-163943646 GCF_010883055.1 Belonocnema kinseyi
TTGTTTAACCATTCACAAAAGTTAACTTTGATGACTGTTAGAATTACCCTTTTTGTTAGGGCAGGTATACACTTGAAGTTGTAAACCGCACGTGTTGGAGTCATAAAAATTCGACTCAAGAGATCAAGTTATGTCTTGAAAACATAGAAATTTGTCTTCAAGACATAAATGTCTGGCACTGTTTCAAAACTGAGAAATGCTCAAGTCAACCTTTTCGACTTCAGCATATCTTGATTTGGGGCAATTCAAGTCGAACTCAAGTCGAAACATTTTTATTTGGGCTGTCAGACATCTTAGAGTCAGCTCATGTAAATTAGGAGCTATTTTATTATAGGGGTAAAGCCCGTACCTCTTTCCAAAGTTTCAAACTTTTGTGTTAACTATATACCCGAGTAAAAATTCTTCGACTTGAATTGCTCCCAATGAAGACATGCTGAAGTCGCAATGTTCGACTTGAGCATTTCTCAGTTTTGAGCCGGAGCCAGACTTCAATTGATGTCTTTGAGACATGTTTTTGTGTCTAGAAAACATATATTTATGCCTTGACTCGAATTTTTATGACTCTAAGGGGAGCGGTTTATAACTTTGAGTTGATACCTGTCCTAACAAAAAGGGTCATTCTGTCTATCATAAAAGCTCATCTTTGTTAAGGATTAAACAATCTTGTACATTTTTATTATATTATTTGACGATGACACCGGAAATTTTGTTTATATTTACGTCTTTCTAACGGCAAGTTTACGCCGATCATCTCAGCCAAGACAAGGATCACCCTGAGACAAGTAAACATCGTCTAAGCCAAGACAAGGCTCAAGAAATATCCCAGTCAAACTCAAGGCGAACCCTATGGGCACAAAATTTGGCGTCTTTACGACATCGTTACGACATCTTGACGACAACTTTAAGACATCCTGTTTCCATGTCGATAAGTCGTCTTTACGATATCGTAAATATGTCGTATGATCTGACGATGTCTTTAAGATATCGCAAAGACACTGTAACGACATGGACAAGATGCAGTAACGATGTCGTAAAGACGTCGCCAAATTTTGTGCCCACTTGGAAGCATTTTTACTCGAGAACCTAGCAGTTTTGTAGTAACTGCCCATATATTAATATAATTATAAATTAATGAATCTAAGAGATTATTATTTTTGCTTTTTACTTCTGGGAATCATTTAGGAAAGATTTAAAGAAGGAAGAACCTTGTTAAGAACGTTTTTCCGAATTTGTACTAAAGAAAGGTTACAGAAACGGGAAACCTGAAAAGAATAGATGTTCAATAAAAAAACTGGATTCTGTAAAATTGTCCATTGAAGATGGGAAAGAATGAGAAGGTATTTTTGTGAAACTAGCACGTATGCTACATTAGCTCGGTCAACATAACCTAATTACAAGTCATGTTGCTTCAAAATGAAAAAAAAATAGAATGAACGATTACTGAAATGCTAAATTTTTCCATCTCTCGCCTTCTTTTTCACAATTTATCATAAAAAGATTGAGCCCCCCACCAATTTTTAATCGCAAATACAAACAACCGTTTAAGTTAAAATATCTTTTTTAATTTTACTTCATGAACACCTAAAATAAAACCACAAACATACAAAAAGAATATTTTGACAGACCTAATAGACAAAAATCCTTTTAAAAGAGGAAAAATTGGGGAATTTGTACGGAAATAGAAAAGTAATTAATTTTAAATAAAATTAATGAATCGGTACCATAATAAGTTCAGTATACAAAGGCTTAAAATTTCAAGTCAAAATATATCGATTTATTTGCCAAATAGTTAAACTTTCAAATAAAAAGAAGATTAAATACTTGAATTTTCAACAAGCAAAAACCTTAATTTTTTGACCAAAGTGTTACATTTACAACTAAACAGTTGAACTGTTACCTTTCTTGCAAAAGGGATGATTTTTCAGATGACAGTTGAACTTAGGATTCATATAAATATTTAATATAAATTTTATTAAGTAATATAAGTATTTGAATTTTAAAGCGAAAGAATTTAATTTGAACAAAAAGAGCAGAATTTTAAAACCGAAAAGACAATTGCACTAGAAAACAGTTGGATTTTCCACCAAAAATTCAATTTTCAACCAAATAGTTGTAATCTTCTACGAAAATAAAAAAATGTTCAACCCAAAAAGATAAATTTTTAACGAAACAGTTGAATTTTTTAACCAAGTACTTACATTTTAAACTAATAACGATCAATTTTCAAACACTCATTGAATATTCAAATTTGCAAAAAACCAAATTGGAAACAAAGTTAAAAAAGAATAAATTGAAAAAATAATAATTTTTTTTAAAGAGTTATTTGGAAATCGTTAGTTTGTTATTTGTGAAAAAATAGTTTGCTTGCTTATTTCAGTGAACAATTTCCAAAACCAATAAAACTCCAATTTTGTAGGCAAACTTTATGAAATTTAAAAAATAATGAATTTTCTTTGCTAGGGATATTCAGAAATCATTAGTTAGTCCGTTTTTAAAAATGGTAAATATGATTTTTTATTCGATTAAAAAAAATATTATAAAATTATTTCTAGTATTAATTGCCCTTTTTAAATGAGAAGCTCTTTGCAATTAGCGGAGTTAGAAACAAATTATTTTTTTAATTTATATATTTTCATAGTTGCAATTCCGAATATTTTGCTAAGAATAATTTGATTTGATTTCATTTTTTTATAAAAAATAATACAGTCTGACCAGTGTTATAAGTTTCTCTACAACTTTTGCAAAATCTATACCAATTATTATTAATATCGTTTATTTTTCATGAACTTTCTTGTTTCATTGTTTATAGGATTTTTCATAAATTAAAAACATCAATGAACAGAAGTAATTTAAAAGATTTTTTCTTAACCTTTGACCTAAGATATAATATATAACTTGTTATTCTTCTGACAATTTTTGCTATCGTTATTATTTATTCAGAACCTTGCAAACAGTAATATACTGCTTGTAAATCGACGCTCCTTTAAATAGCTGCAATTTTTTATGGAAAGATAGAAAAATGTGAAACCGTAAAAAATTTTGAAAATCGAAATCAGAATACGGCTGAAAAATATTTAGTAAGGACCCTGAATATGCCTTAATAATCTTCTAAATAATATATTTTTTTACTAATCAAGTAGTTTCCCACTATTAAATTCGAAAATAAAAACTCGAATTTGTAATTTTCTATTAACCCTTAGTGGCTCACGTTAAGCTAATTGAATTTTATACTTAAGTTTATATTTTTATATTTTTTTGTTAATTTCTGGAACAAAATAAAGCAAACGTACGGTGAGCCATTATTAATTCACAGTCTTGCAAATAATACATTTTTTATAAGTCTCCGCCCACATACAAGCGACAAGATTGAAGTCATTAAAAAATGTGCCATTTTTCAAATCTTTTTAAAACTATTTTTCCAATTGTCTATTGTGCTACAACTGACAAAAAATAATATAATTTGGTGTTAAACTGACTTACTTAATTTTAGGTGTTTGCTAATAACAATAGTTATGTTTTTATTTCATAAATAATTATCTATATCAGATATTTATCATGAAATAAATCAATCTTCTCTACGTAATAGATCATAGATTACTTCTTCATTTGTTTCGGCATCTAATAAGAATTGATAATTGGTAAAATAACTTTAATTTATAAAAGTTCTATTTGGCTATTTTTATGCATAAAAATCGTGTAGTCATTAACTTTATATTTTTCAAGTGTATATATTCTTATATGTGCTTACAGCAAATAGAAATAGACATTTAACTCTATGGAAACAAGAAGAGATCAAAGTGAGAAGTTTTTATTGCGATTGGTCCTAAATTAATTTTGTATATGCAGGATATTTATGCGCTACTTTCAATTTTGGAATTATTAATGTTATCATGAAAATAAAAATAAAAAACGTAAAATAAAAGAACATAGAGCAAGAGACTGAATCTATGAGTTGTTCAAGTTTCCTCAATTTTTTTTGTTCACTCGAATTTCGTACGCATGAAAATTTGCAAAAAAATTCAAAAAAGGGGACTCCTAATAATTGAAAATGCTTTTTAAATTGATTTCAAATTAATGAGCTAAGAGGAAAGAATTTATTGTCCTGAATAAACTCAAACTAAAAAAAAAACCTACAATTTTTCAAAACTGGGAAATATTATGCAGAATATGAACAAAAAAAGTAAAATTTGATTTTCCAAGACTGAAATTCATTTAAAAAAAGCAACTTATTTCTTTCTTCTTCAAGGAATCGCAAGGATATTATTGGATTCATTAAAAACTGTATATATGACCAAAAGTCTAGAAATTTAACTATGGAAGGCGTTTTTATCTCTAAACCTTTTTTATTGTTGATCCCTAAAATAAAACATCACATTTAAAATTGAAAAAACATGCATTTATCCCTCTTAAAAAATTGGTTTATTACACAAAAATCCGTTCAGTTTCCAGACGTCAAATTGTTGTCGATTCCCAGGTCTTCTTATTAGTCCAAAAAAGAAGATAGGTACATATTTTGTTGAATTTTTGTGCAGGCAGAATAGTCTTTTTTTTTTGTTAGATTGTATTATTTTATATTTTATGTCAAATTCTACTTTCAGGTCTTATGTTCGTTACACAAGACCTTTAACATCCCTGAAACCAATATAGGGAAAAAATAAATCTACAAAATTTTTGCTCAACTATACTGTACCAGTTTATTTGGTGTTAAAAAACCAAATAACTATCTGACAAATTTTAACCAAATTTAAAGCTTTCAAATAATTATAAGAACAAACTTTGCTGAACTATTTTGAAAATTTTCGTACATTTAAAATACTTATAGCAACACATTGGGAAAACTTCAGCAATCTGAACAATTAATGTCTTCCTCTACTTTCATTTACGTTAACTTTTTTACATTCTCATCATTTATGATTGGGAAACTATATAATTGCCCGAAATTTGACACCACTTTTTTTTCAAGACCTGCAAGAAAGGACAAGTTCGTTTACCAGCAATATTAAATGAAAATTAAAAAAGTGAGCGCATTTTGGACAATTCAAAGACCACTTTTTTATATTTGAAAATTGTATTTGCGGCTATTCAAATAACTCAGAAAGCTCAACAATTTATTCTTATGACTTTGTTCGATAAAAAGAAAATTCTCTGAATTATAGAATTTTTAAAATTTTATAAATTAACCGAAAATAAAAATTTTAAGCCAAACGATGCTCGATATGAAAAAAGTTAGGACAAGAAAAACATTGTTTTTCGAAAGCGCTATGAGATTATCATAAGAAATTTGTGAATTTTCTTAAAAAATCGAAAATTTAAATTTTGATTGCACAAAACATAGTGAAAAATCAAAAATTCCATTTTGTGATCAAATCATACAATATACGAAAAAAATAAATAAACCAAAATTGTGATTCCAAAAAAGATCTATAAATTGTTTAAAAATCACTTCTTGATAGGGCGACTACTTTTTGTTTTATTCGTGGAAAATAACACTGGAAATACAAAATTTGTGGAAAAACGACCAAAGTTACGAAAAAAAAGATAGAACAAAATATTCTGTCAAATATCTGTCAAAAATCAAGCGCGCAGCACAAGTGTCACGATGAGAATGTATACCTCAAATCCTACAAAGCTTTGACAAACTTAATATTTAACTATACTTAATTAAGTAGAAAATTCAGAATATCAATACACATAAATACTGTGTTCTAAAAGATATATTTTCGATAAAGTTTCATTGAAGCATTCCAAATGCAAGGAATAAATATCCGAGCGCGAGGTGTAATTGTGTCCAAGCATGAAGAGCGAGTTAATTCATTATCAATCGCGAAGCGTGCGATTTAAAAGGCGGGCGGCGTAGGCGCGCTCAAACCAGCGAGCCGCGCGTACAGCGCGCAATAAAAATAAACCGGCGAGGCGGGCAGGTTTGTATTTTTATTTTTATGATAACATTTATAATTTCAAAATTATCAGTTAATTCCCTGAAGCCACTCAAAATCCGCCGAAATCCTTTGACGATTTTATTTGATTTCAAAAAAGCCCCTGCAATCCAGTAAAATTTCTGAAAATCTGATTAAAATCCTTGGATTTCCTGAAAATCTTGTAAAATTTCTTGAAAAATTGATAATCTCTTTGCATTCGTTCTAGCTAATCTTTTTAAATAATTTAAAATCCTACTCTAAAACTTATTTAGACTTAAAATCTTTTGGAATTCCTTGAGATGCCATGAAACCCCTAAAAGCTTTCAAATTTTCCTCAAATTCCTTTAAAATTTTGCCATGTTTTGTAGACCTTTGAAATAACTAAAAATCCCTTGAATAGGGTTGAAATACTTTCCAATCACTGGATATCTTTCAACTATATGGAAATCCCTTAAAATCTTATTTATGTTAAAAATAATTGATACATTTTGTATAGGTTTTTGAGGGATGGTCACATTTTAAATTGTCCTTCTTTACTGACTGAAATAATGATGAATGTTCATTATCTTAGAGAACATTATAGAGAAAACGGAGAAATGTTTTTTAATAATCTTTCCACAATAATTCACTTGAGATGTTAGGTTGTTGACCAGGGTGATAAATATAGAAGTGCGATCTTATGACGTTTTTGATCTACTAGTCGAAAATATCCATTTCGTTCATATATATTCATCAAACTACCGTTCTGAAACACCGGAATTCATCAGGATACATATTTGAAAAAACGGAAAATCATAACTGGATACTAAAAGATGGAAACATTGAGTGAAATCTTTTTTTTTTCTTCCAATAATAAAATTTCACTCCACAAGCCAGCTCACCCACCTAACCACCTACTCCTAACCCACCCAAATCCTAGAAACTACCCCCGTCAAACCACAAGCAGGCTAACTCACTTACAATTAAACCTGGAATCATCGAGTTTACTGCTGGCGTTTTTTTCTGTTTGCGTGCCCATGATGCCAATATTGGCATCTGACGCTACTGCGCTTGCGTAAGGACTGCGCACTGGTTGGGCGCCCGTAGCACGCAATTCAAAATTACTTTAAAAAACAATTCTTGTAATTTAAGTAAATAATTATTAAAATATCCACAAGAATCTAAACAAATTGTGTGACTTTTGATTTCAGGAAAAAAACTTATAAAACATATATTATATGAATAACTGTTTATTTTCCTTGAATTCCAAAGAACGAATTATATTTTGCAAAACATTTCATTTGAAAAGATATATATAATTAATAATTTGTCATAAGGACAACCGCAGGATTTCGCCGGGAGCGGGTGCTAATCTGGAAAATTGCACCCGCTCCCAGCGAAATCGCGGTAAAATTTCAGCCACAACCACGTCTCACGATCGTGAAATAGGTGGTTACAGTCTGTAAAGGAATCAATACGACGATCCAGCAAAAGCCTCGTGCACCCTAAGAACACGGAGTGACCCAAGGACAACCGCCTTCTGCATTTTTCCCGCCAGTGTTCGAGCATATTGTTGACACGCAGGCATGCTTTTTAGGCCATTAGCAAGTGAAAGCTTGGCACCTCCAACAGCGCCGATGATAAGGACGATCAGTTTAACAGAATATTCCGAGTACAAACGTTGCAACTCCCTTATAAGGTCTCGATACCTCTCTTTCTTTTCAATCTCCTT
>NC_046657.1:163943746-163974609 GCF_010883055.1 Belonocnema kinseyi
ATGCCGTAAGAGTGACAGAGATGGTAATAAAGCACTCTTAGTGCCGCATTGTACCTTTGAATGTAGGTCGTTCCCGCGTGAGTTGGACAACTAGATAGTATGAGAGCTAAATGCTCGGGGTGTGCATGGCACGCCCTGTAGCTATCATCGGCAAAGTCTTGGCTCAAAATGTGGCGACGGTATGTTAAGGTGGAAATGACACCGTTTTGGCATGCAAAGACGAAACCCTCCGTACCAGACTTTAATCCGGGAGATTTAAGAAAAGCAAACGTTAGCTTGCAAGACATTGACTGATCCTTCACATTTCTGTGGAAGGTACCGTACATCCTCTTATCGAGGAGCTGTTCACGAAAGTTTTTCTCTTGTGCTTTCTAAATCCGGGCATTCAGGAGTGAGTACTCGAGATAGATAAGATTTGATGCATTTTGCTCACCCCTAATACTGAAGTCAAGTTCGAGTGTTTCAGCAGCCTCCTCCGCTGCTTTGTACAGAAACGCTCCTTTGCCCACTTCTTCGTGATTCCTGGCCATTTTGAGAAGAGGGTCTCTTCCATTTGCAACTCTATGTGCTGTACCCAGAATAATCCTGTTGTGAAGACATTCAAGACTCAATATTCCGCGACCCCCTTGACGGCGTGAGATGTACAGTCGCGGAACGGAAGACTTAAGTTGCATGCTTTTTTCATGTGCATAACCTTTTTTCTCCTGATATCAAGGGACCTGAGCTCGTTTTTCGTCCATGGAACTAATCCAAATGAATAGAGTAGTACCGGGACAGCAAGCATGTTCGTTGTAGATACTTTGTTCCTCGCCAACAGCTCGGAAGACCAAATCTGTCGGATGAGACGTTTGTATCTGCTTCGGAGAGTATCCTTTATAGATATCACATCCTGAATGCGGCTCTGTGGCACGCCCAGGTATGTATAAGTCAAGTGTGGCCAATCAGCGATCACCTCTAACGCAAGCGCAGTAGCACAGTGTGCCGACATTGGCATCATTGGCGCGTGTGTGCATGGTCCATTGTAAAAATTTATAAACTTGAAAATTAAGCTTAAATGTATTTGTTTATAAAACGAAGAAATAGAATAAAAGAACTACTTTTATTACAAAGAAATTGTTTTTACATTTCCAACTTAAGATATATTATTTTTGAAAATTTTGACAATGTACCCACTTTTGTATCACAAGTACTTGAAAAGATTTTTGTATTGCGGTGAAGATAGCTGATTGTGAACTAGGGATTGAGATTTAATGATATTATTCATTATATGGAGATTTAAATCATAATTCATCAAAACGATATTATCTGAAAATTGTCAGACGAAATTTTTCCAGATGCGAAATCCATACACATCAAGTGGTTGTATTTTTCCTGTTATCTCCGATGATATTTTTAAAACTATTTTCTATTTTGTTTTCTGGCATTATTTCTTCTATAGCTGTATCACAGTGTCCACTCCAAGAATCAAGTATAATTACAGAATGATCACCCGCTTTTGGATAAAATACTTTTTTAAACCCAATTTTCAAAAGATCTGTAATTACAAGAGATTTTCAAAAAGTAATTTGATTAATTATTGCTTCAAAATAAATTTACTTACTTGTAGTTATTTTTTTCCCGATGTAGATGCTTCAACATGTACATTATCTGCTTTCAATAAATTTTTTTTGTACAGTTGCAGCCCAGTGGGCATAAAATTTGTCGACGTCTTTACGACATCTTTACGACATCCTATGTCCATGCCGTTTCGGTGTCTTTTAATATCGTAAAGACGTCGTCAGATCATACGACTTATTTACGATATCGTAAAGACACCTTACGAAATGGACATAAGATATCGTGAAGATGTCGTAACGATGTCGTAAACACGTCGCCAACCTTTGTATCTACTGGGAGAAACACATGTAATATAATTTTACAACACATATATTTTAATTTTACAATACATGTATTGTGATGCAGATTTTTTTTTGATGTTGTGAAATTACAAAACATTTGTTGTAATTTCAAAAAACTGTATTGGGACGGAACAATTACATGTATTGTAAAGTTACATTACGTTTCGGTAATAATAAACTTCCATTACTTTTATTGTGAAATCTCAACATAAATTTTCAACAGTGTGTGTGTTGTCGATAAAACTGATTGTACCACACATTGCACTTTCTTTTCTCCTTACACAGTCAGTGTTCTTCCATAGTGGATTTCTAATTGAAATCCACTTTGATCTCAATTATATAGATTTTCAAGTCAGATTGTTGGTTTACATGATTTTACATCAGCTACAAATTCATTTGCTTTAGTTTCAAATTATAGTCCGCTTTCTAAGGTTTTTTTTAGTAATAAACTTATTTACTTTTCTAGATATTCTTCGATAATTTTTTTAAACTTCAATAGTCAATTTGCAGAAGCCTTGAATCTAAAATCTTCAGAGCCAATTTTCTTTTGGATTGCAAAGCCTATCGACATATATCAAGATTATAAATAATTAATCCAGCTTTAACAACAGCATCAAACTGATCGAATGAATATCGACAAATTTTTGCAACTTTTTCCTTATATGTACCACCTTATTTATTGTGTGAGTCCAATGTTAAAGAAGTTGGCAACGCCATTTTGTTTAACAAAAAATTGTGCTGAATTGTGCTAGGTTTATACCCAATTGTGCCCCAAACGATTTTTTTAAAAAGTGAAAATTTTAGTCAAAATAAAAAAAAATCTTTTTCTGGGCCAGAAACGCCATTTTGTTTTTTAGAAAAAATAAGAATGTGCTGAATTGTGATAGGTTTGTGCCGTAAATTTTTTTTTTCTAGAGTCAAAATTTGAACCGAAATTAACAAAAAACCATTTTTTGTGACATTACAAAGAAGAATTTTTAAAATGCAAATTTCAAAAATCTGAAAATTTTGTTGGATTGTGCTACGCGTGCAAGACAATTATAGGCCTACATACTTTTTACTTAGGTCAATATTTTTCAATAAAATACTACTTTCTTTTTCATGAGAATAATTTTTAAATCAAAAAATTTTCAAAATGCGAATTTCGAAAATCCGAAAGTTGTGCTGGGTTGTGCTACGCGTGCAAAACAATTATCACCATACACACTTTTTCATAAGGTCGATATTTTTTAAGAAATACAAGTTTTTTTTCATCAAAATAATTTTTTAAATTAAAAAATTTTTCGAAATGAGAATTCCAAAATCTGAAAGTCATGCTGGGTTGTTATAGGCATGCAAAACAATTATTGCCTCACACACTTTTTACTCAGACCTATATTTTTAAATGAAATACTAGCTTCTTTTTCATCAAAATAATTTTTTAAATCAAAAAATTTTCAAAATGCGAATTTAGAAAATGAGAAAGTTGTTCTGCGTTGTGATACGCGTGCAAAACAATTATTGTCTCACACACTTTTTACTCAGGTCGACATTTTTCAAAAAAATAGTAATTTCTTTTTTACCAGAATAATTTTTGAAATCAAAAAAGATTTTCGAAATTCGCATTTTGAAAATTTTTTATATTTTAAAAATTATTTTGATAAAAAAGAAACAAGTATTTGCTTCAAGAATATAGACCTGAATAAAAAGTGGGTGAGACAATAATTGTTTTGCACGCCTAGCACAGCCCAGCACAACTTTCAGATTTTTTAAAATTGCATTTTGAAAAATTTTGGATTTCTTATATTATTTTGATAAAAAAGAAACTCGTATTTCATTTAAAAGTATTGACATGAGTAAAAAGTATGTAGGGCTATAATTGTGTTGCTCCCGTAGCACAATCCAACGAAATGTTCAGATTTTTGAAATTTGCATTTTAAAAATTCTTCTTTGTAATGTCACAAAAAATGACCTTTCTGGCCCGAAACAGTTTATTTTGGAATATTAGCTCTAGTTTGGACTTTTTTGATAAAAAACTTGCGACAAGATGGACCACAAGCCTAGCACAATTCATCACATCTTTTGTTTTTTCGAAAAAACAAAATGATGTTGCCACCTTCTTGGGCATGTGAGTCCAACGTTTCAATTCACTGATCGATGAAACTTTGTTGAATTTAATCTGCGTACACTCGGGTGACTCAAAAACGCTTTTTTCAGGGGGCAAAGATCCCCCCCAATTTCATTCCAAATCCAAAAATAGAAATTCCCTAATTTTTATTTTTTTTATTTTGACAGGTTCGGTTTGGACTTGAAGTTTCGCATGTAAAATTCATAGGAAAAAATCACTTTTTTGAGTTTTTGGAATAATTTGTTATGGTTTGGCAAAATATCACGGGAAAGTATAGAGGCATGTTAAGAATTATCCAACGAGGAATTTCATTTATCAGACTTCATATATATTTAAAATTATTACTATTTATCTAGTGAAATATTTATTAACATTAGTTAAATCCTTTTCAATTATTCAAAAAGGTAGGTGGGTGAGCTGGTTTGTGGTGTGAAAGTTTATTATTTAAAGAAAAAAAGCGGCTAAGTTCGATGCGTCAATGGTTAGCTGGGTTAGCCTTCTTGTGGTTTGGCAGGGGTGGTTTCTATGGTTTGGATGGGTTAGGGGTAAGAGATTAGGGGGGTGAGCTGTCTTATGGTGTAAAATTAATTTATTTCAATTCAAAAAAGGGAATAAACTCGATGTTTTCAAAATGTGTAGATTAGCCTGCTTATGGTTTGGCAGGGGTGGGTTTTTGGGGTAAAACAACCCTGAAAGAAATTTGTTTTAGAAAATCTCCAAACACGTCAAATTTAATTTTTAATTTCCTCATTATCAGTGCAATTTGTAACCCAATTCAGCTGATTTCATAAATTTTGCATATAAAAAAAAAATATATATAAAAATAGCACATTCACCCCTATTGAAAAATAAGGTTGCAACCCTTCGCCATAAAAGTTGATTCTGTATAAGTGCCTTTTTATAAGAAACTTATTGACGCTGATCTTTTTTAAAAAGTCTAAATAGTTTTTTAGATATTGAAATCGGTGGAGTCTGATTGGGATGATTTCTTTGTAAGTAAAAAGTGGGCCAAAGGTTAACATTCCAGGAAAAATCGTATCTATCTAGCATGAACGTAGGACACAGTCCTCAGCAATAATAATTAATTTCAACAATCATATTTGTTCAATATTATTAATTCTTACCTCGCTGTAAGTGAAGAGTTGACAGGAAGTAAAAAATTACAACAAAAAACGCTATTATCTAGCATTACTATTGGGGAAAAGAGTTATAACTAATAATCAGTTGTTTAAACTATTATAATATTTATGTTTCATTTACTAATACCACTCTCTAACGAAAAAGCAGAAGGAAAGTTGAAAATTTTATAAAATAAGGACAACTTTGTAACATTATTTAAAGCAAATATTATTATAAATAATAATAAATTTAGTGAACAATTATGCTTGATATTTTAAACTAATCCTTACCTCACTTTAATTAAAAAGTGCACAAAAGAAGAATATTTTTAGAAAAAATTTCAAAAATCATCCATCACGTCATGGTTGAACCATAACCTCTAAAAATGACGAAAAATCATGCACTGAGGCAAATAAATTTCAAAATAATGCCAGTCATGCAAATTTTCACTTCAAAAACACGTCGACAACTATGAAGGATCAACCCTTGCCTGATATCAACTTATTTAACATAACTTTACCCAACAGAACCTGACCTCACCTAACCTGAGTTAACAGAAATTTATTGAACTACACGTGAGTTTCATTGTACTACAGGTGGTGAAAAATGTAGACGCACATTACTCATTTGAAGAAACTTAGAACTACAAGTAGAATTGACCCCATTTCAATGAACCTGACAATGTTTGTATCAATTAAAATGTAGAACTGTAACAGGTTAAGTTAGGTTAGGTCAGGTTATTTTAGGTTAGGATAGGTTTGACCTATTTTCAGGTTAAGCCCAAGCTGATTCAAACGGTACCGCAAACACAATGGGATAACACAATCAGTTTAATTGTGTTTCGTGAAATTTGGTTAGGTTAGGCTAGGTTAGATTTATTTCGAGGTTAGGCTCGAGTTGACCCATTCGATGTAGCACACATTTGCTACTGGGGAAATATGCTTCCAGAGCTTTACGTGCAGTTCAATAAATTTCTGTTAATTCAGGTTAGGTGAGGTCAGGTTCTATTGGATAAAGTTATGTTAAATAAGTTGATATCAGGCAAGGGTTGATCCTTCACAGTTGTCGACATGTTTTTGAAGTGAAAACTTTCATCACTGGCATTATTTTGAAATTTATTTGCCTCAGTGCATGATTTTTCGTCATTTTTGAGGTTATAGCTCAACCGTGACGTGATGTGTGATGTTTCATACCGAATTTGAATTCAGCGCCCCAAAATCCATAGGAATACGTGTGTCTTGTTACGACATCCGCACACTTTTTTTGTGTGGCTGTGTTATTTATGTTTGATTTTAATTTTCTATTGCCTATTCGTAACTGAAAAACTGAAAATAAGTTGAAAATGAAGAGAAAACGACGATTTTCTAAATCTATTCTATGTAACAATGCTAGAAAAAATGATAAGTTGTTTAAATAACTCATGCGAAATCCATTTATAAGTATAGATTGCTATTCTATGTAGCAAAAATAGTCTGTATTTAAAAAGCAGCTAACAACCTATAAAACTGCATTTTTCACTTATGGTGTTTTTCTTGGGATCCTATAAAACAAAATTATGGGCGTGATATTTAATAAATACAGTAGAGTCTGCGACACTCCTCTCTAAGACACTTCTCGTTTTCCGATTTCCCCTTCGTTCGCTTGGCCCCACCCCTTGCCTTATTTCACCCTGAAAGATGCACTCCGAACAAGGCAGCTGTTCTGTCAAACTGTTTACCAAATACTTTAATCTATATACTTCATAAAATTACCTATATACCTATATTTAACCTATATACTTCATAAAATTACTGATTTGGAATCCTGCAATTTTCATATTGTCTCATTTTTGAAAAAGTTCCCAAAAAATTCAGACTTTGCATCGGTAATTATTCTTGAAATTTCAGAAATTTGCGTTCTGATATTAACAATTATCTTCTTCAAGATCCAAATAGATTAAAATTTCAAAATTTTAATCATGAATTTCGCGAAATTCATAATTAAGTGAATTGCCCCCAAAAAGGTTTTCGTTTCGGTGCCACTGAAAGGAAGATTTCCTTTCACCGAACTAACTTGACAAAGCTGTATGGCGCTTCAGACCGTTTGAATTCGCGCGCGCGTCACGTGGGTCTCGCGTATCACAGGGAAGAGGGTATTCTGACCCTTCGTGTTCGCTTCCCTTACAGCCCCGAAAACGAGAAGTGTCGTAGAGTCTACTGTAATTAATCTCTGGTATACTACGATAAATTTTCAACAAAAAATTAATATTGCCGATTCTGAATAGAATATAAAAAAACGCATCTTTTCTTATGGAAAATACGTATCAAACTTCATAGGGTTTGCGAACTCTTAGTATCGTTAAAAAACGTATTTTTTTCGTGGTTGCAAAATAATTTGACCGCGCTATCTATGCAAATCCGAGAAAAAATTTAGACACATCCAAAATACGAATGATCAAGCCATCGGCATTAAATAATTAACAGCAACAAATAATTTGTTATTAAGGAAAATGGAGTTTTATTCTCTTGTTAAAGCAGAGAATTCAAAAGGGATGATGAAATATTTCGCCACTATAACTACAACAAATTAAATCAAAAGTAGTGGTAAACAAATTGGATTTTATCAGCAAACTTTATTTTTAAATTCCAAACGGAACAGATGGAAAAATGTCAAGTCATTTAAAAGCCAAACTGACTTTCAAAACAATGAGTGCGAGATTTTTCAAACATTTCGTCACCCTAATTTTTTCAGATAGAAATAAATTTATATTTCTTTTCAATATACTTCAACTATTTCTGCTGTGAATTAATTAAAAAATTAAGTTAAATACAAAAAAAGTTTTGATTAAGACATACCCAGTGGACACAAAGTTTGGCGACGTCCTTACGACATCGTTAGGACATCTTTACGACAACTTTACGACATCATGTGTCCATTTTGTTAAGGTGTCTTTACGATATCGTAAATAAGTCGTATGCTCTGACAATGTCTTTACGATATCGCAAAGACCCTGAAACGACATGGACATAGGATGTCGTAAATTTGTCGTAAATATGTCGTAACGATGTCGTAAAGACGTCACCAAATTGTGTGCCCACTGGGTAACTTTTCTTTGAATGAAGGCTTATAAGCCTTAATATCCTATATAAGGAATAAAGTAATTCATGATAACAAATTTATTGGTCAGGCAGAAGCGTTCTGAATTTATGAATCATTAATTTACAGCTTGCGCAAATTCTTTTGTAATTTTTGTTGCATTTTTTATCCAACTATATCAGTTTTCACCTAGTCATTATTATAATTAGTGTATCTACGTCTGTAACACATAGTTCAATGTGGTATGGGTAAATAAGGAGATTTTGAGATCCGGCTTCAATATTTCTCCATTCATCCATGTACCACAAAGAAAAAAATAAAACGGTGTTTAATGCCTATTGGTCCAGCGTTTTCGGCGGATAACCAATCAAGTTTTCTGGATTTCATCTATCCCTCTACTAGAGAAGCTTGTCTACAGGATACACCCTAGTATATATATTAGCAATTTTTCAAGTTGCTGTTCATACAAAGTTCTTGAAAGATCAATTTTTAATTATCTGTCATTGATTCCATTCCGAAATAATGAAAATTTTTACCGAAATTCTAATCTTGGTGTTTGCTACTCTTCTTGATTTAATACGTAAGTTTGATTCAATATATTCATTAATTAATATTTACAAAAAAATGTACTTACATATTTTCTAATACGTTAACGTTTTTAAGAGATTTCAATGTGAATTTTTTATCAATAATGTGTTCATATATCCCCCTCCTTTTCATTTTTCGGTACGCAGAAAAAATTTGCTTTTTAAAAAAGCGCTAATGGTTTTACTTGATTTATAAAAATATCTAAAAGGTTAATGTCTTACAAAATCAACAATATAATTGCTTCAAATCTAAACAATTTTCAGCAATAGCTAAAGGGTCAAATATCTCCAAAAACTGAGTTTTTCACCCTCCTTTTCCCAGCGACAACTTTCACCTGCTCCCAGAAAGCAGTCTCCGTTAGGAATCATCTTATCCAATTTACGAATATTCTTTCAAAATTCTTTAATGCAATAATTGTGTTTCAAATTGTGAAAAATTTAATTATTTAGTTTTAACAGGGAATTATTGACATATACTACACTTTAGATCAAGTTAAGATTGAAAGCCGTATATCGTTTCTAAAAGTGCACTGTTGTGATGTGTTTCATTGAAGAATCTTTATGAATATTTGTGTTTTTTACATTCTCATCATTTATGATTGAGAAAGTATTAGAATTGTCGGAAATTTGACATCGCACTTTTTCAACGGATCTTCACGTTTCGAGACCCCCTGAATCCGAAAATCAGGTTTTCACGATGGCGTCTGTCTGTCTGTCCGTCCGGCCGTCCGTCCATCCGTAAACACGATAACTCTCGAAGAAATCAACGAATCAAATTCATCTTTGGCAAACTTTTTTTAGGTCCTAAAAGAAAGAACGAGTTCGTGAACCAGCCATTTTTGATAAAAATTCAAAAAGTGAGCGCATTTTGAAAATTTTTGAGGCCACTTTTTTCTGAATTTGAAAATTCTATGTACAGGTATTTATAGTATCAAAAAGAACAAACAATTTATCCTCATGACTTTTTTCGATAAAAAGAAAATTCTCAGAGTTATAACGTTTTCAAAATTTGTTTAATCAACCGAAAATCAAAATTTGAAGCCGAAAAACGCACAATATAAAAAAAGTCAAGAGAAGAAAAACATTTATTTTTGAAGCCCTAGGCGCGCTCAAACTTGCGAGTGAAGCGAGCCGCACGCGTTATATTAATTACGGTTAACGGCTTTCTGGTAAACAGTGATTGTCAACACTTGAAAAAGGAGTTCTTTAAGAATAAAAATAATACTATTAGTAATTTCTTCTGAACGAAGAAACATTATTTTTTAGGAAAAAGTTTAAAACTTGCCAAAAAATAATTATTGGAATAATAGTTTTTGTTGATTTCAAATCATATATTTCAAATTATTTATTTCTTACTGTCCAATCGCAAATCAAAAATAAATTATGAGTCAAAAAAACATGTTCTTCGAAACTCAGATATTTATTTAATAGAAAAACTTCTCTTAAATAAATATCTGAGTTTCGAAGAACATGTTTTTTTGACTCATAATTTATTTTTGATTTACGATTTGACCGTAAGACATAAATAATTTGAAATTGAAGATTTAAAATCAATAAATATCAACGGTCGAAGAAAGGATTGATTTGTTTCATCAAATCACTTTACAATAGTTTGCATGCTCATTAAAAAACTCATACAATTTTTTTGAATCATTTAAATAGTGTTTAATAATTCAGAAGTCAAGTGAAAAATTGAAACCTCGGAAGACATTTTTTTTTTCTTTACTATTTCTTAGTAGTAAATATGTTATTGAACACAGAATGTCAAATTACAGAATACAGCAGCTTATGCTTATTATTTAAAAAAATAATGCATCAAAAAAAATTTTTGTTGAAAAAACGTTACCCATGTCGAGGCCTTAATTGTTGAAATTGAGATTAGAATCAGTTTAAGCAAATTTCTAAGTCATACTAAAAATCGCTATACATTGAAGTGAAATTTTAAACAGATAGTAATATCTTATAAGCGTCAAGTGGAATTTTTCTGGTTGCACTTCTGAAATATTTCCCGATTATATTAAACCCGAAAACAAAACAATCGCCTGGGTAGAGAATTTTATAAACCCTAATTCTTGCACAAGATCTTGGTGCCAGAAATGGGCTGGAAAGAATTTATTTTTCAAAAAATAACATTTTTTTACTTTTTTTCACAATTTTTCGCAAATATTAACGAGATTCGGTTTTCGAAAGTTATTCGACCCCGAACCTCTGAGGTGAAGTCCAAGTGTCTAACCAACAGAGCAACTGAGCTTTAGTCAACAAAGTATGCTCAATGTGTTTAAACAATGGGAAGGGTCTTTTTGGATACGCAGTGGTGGCCCAAAAAATCACATTGGAGGAATTTTAACGGGCGTCGATGCCAAGTCATTCTCTCGTCGAAACAAATTAATGCGCATATTTTTATTTTGCAATAAAATGATTTTTAGAACGTTGTGCAGTGTTTTTAAGTTTTATCTTGATGTTTAATTTCAAATAGAAAATTTTAAATAGGACCTTCAGCGAGCTCTGAGCTTTAACCCATACGACAGTTTTAGTGTTATTACTCTTTCATTCAAATTGATGCAAACTCCTGTTAAAAAAAACAAGAATCCAACGACCAAATTTGTACCACAAAAAATAAACAAAAACAAAAAATTATATTGTAATCTGAAAAAAATATATAAAAAAAATAAAATAAATATAAGAAAAAAATCTGACAAAAATATAAAAGAGGAAAGACAAATGAGAAGGCAGCCAACCACATCCCCTTCCTTCTCGTTTTCTTTCTTTCGTCTTTTTTATTCTTATTATCATCCAATTACAACAAAATAACATTCAGAATGAAAAATTTAAATAATAGAAATTGACAACACCCACGAACAGGTGCTCTCTCTTTGATACCTGCGAATCGAATGAGGGTCAGTAGGCCAATCTGTTATGAACACATTATAAATATCTGTCACAATTACATCAGAAATAGAGAAAGTAAAAGAAAAACCGAATTCATGAAACAGCGTCGTTGAATGTAATTAATCATATTAGCATAACTTTTGCTCAACTTATCCAAATCGGGTTTTAAATTGATATATATCTTTTTTTTAAATATATTTATTTTTTTTTCAGATTACAATAAAATTTTTTGTTTTTGTTTATTCGTTGTGGTCCAAACTTGGTCGTTGGATTCTTGGTTTTTTCTTTTTTTTTAACAGGAGTTTGCATCTATTTGATTATTGGAGGTTAAATAGGATTTTTAATTTGGATTTTAATCTAATTTAAATTTCTTAAATTCTGTCATTCAACTCAGTGGCTTATCATATTGAAGAGTGACGCCCTTTGCGCACAAGTGTTTATACCTAATACCTTATTTTGTTCTGAGTACGCGACTGCTAGCAAGTTAGCGTCGTCCGTAGATAATTTGAAAATAAGAAAAATTGTTTATAAAGTTCATAAAATTTTATAAATAATTCGAATAAGTGTAAGAAATATTTAGAAGTTTCGATAAAGGTACGACAATAATTTTGAACTTGAAAAGATTTCAACCAATTAAAAAAAATATATAGATTTTATAAGACTTGCAACAATACATTTTATAGCTGCTAAAGATTTTTTGATGGTTTCGAAAAAATAAAAAATGTCCTTATTTATATGGGGGAATTTATAATAATTTGTTAATATCAAATATCAATTTGGAAAAAATATTGTAAAATATCTTTGAAACATTCTAAAGTATTTAAAAAATTTTCGAAAAATATCTGGAAGATTTTGAGGTATTTTTTTTTTAATTTGCATAACTTTTTTTTTAATAGTTACGAAAAAATTTTAATAATTAAAAAATGTATACAAAATCTTGCGAACAGTTTTGAAAATAATAATCAATTGCAAATATTTTCAAAATACTCAAAACAAAACGCGGCTTTTTAAATATTCCGAAGTGAAGTTTTTAGAGTCAGCTTGAAATACAGCTCGAAAGATATTCAGGAATTTCAAAGTATTTAAAAGATTATAAATATTTGAAAATTGAAATATTTTCGAAAATTCATGAAATATCTTTTACTTTTTCCAACCGTTTAAAGGTCCTGAATCTCTTTTAAGCTCGTCAAAAATTGTCCTCAAATTGTGTAAGGTCTTACAAAATAAACAAATATTCTTTAAAATTGTCTCCATTCTTGTTTTTACATATCTTAAATCTTCCAAAATCTTTCTAAATTTTCTGGAGTAAGCTAAACAAGTTATATTAATGCAATAACCTGAAAGCAAATAAACGAAGAGATTTAAAACATTAATAGTTACTGAAAATGTTTATTTTGTATTATAAATAATTTTTTCCTTTAAATCATAATTTATCCACGAGTTTTTTGTATTGACTGAAAAATATTTTTTAGTACAAAAAAATAGTAGGCTGAAAATTAATAATTTAAGTTGAAAATTCATCTCTTCGATTGAAAGTGGGACTATTTTGTTGAAAATTCATCTTTTTCACAGAAATCCAATCTTTTTGTTTGCGAATTCATATTTCTTGTTAAAGATTCAACTATTTTGTTTGGCATTCAAATATTTTTGGATTTCAATATCAGATATTGTATTTTTTTGTTAAGCATTTATATTTTTTGGTTGAAAATTGAACTACTTGATTAAAAGTTAAACTAATTTTCCAAAAATGCTTATTGTTTTGAACAAAATTGCTTATTTTTCTATTAAAAAATTACACTTTGCAACATTATTTTTGTACTTCAAATAATTTCAGGCCAAGAATCCTAAAAAAATATCGTAATATTTTTTAAAAAACTGAAAAAATATCAGACAGTGATTATTTGCAGAACATAATTACAATCTTAAATGAGAAACGATATGAATAAAAGTGATTTTAGTAAGAAATCTGCTTTTAAAATAATCCCAATATTTAAAACTATGAAACATAAGAGAAAAATTTCATAATTATTCCAGGTAACGTCAGGCCCGTTCTGTCTTTTTTTTAAATTTGCGGTCTATTCATGGACCTCAATGTAAGTGAGCTTACTCCAGAAACGGGTGTTTTATATATAGATATGTGAAAATAAAGAAATTCGAAAAATTTTAATTATTCATCTAGCGATTTGAAAAAAGAATAATTATCATCTACAAATATTTTTGATTCCAGTAATATATCACTTAACTAGACAAATTTAAAATTCTAAGCAGTTTAATTCCATTTCTTATTGACTACTCCTCAAATTTTTAATCTGTATAGACAAATTACATGTCTTTGGAATCAGAAAAATACGTCGATTCCAAATATATAACTTTTAAATCAATGCAAAATTTAGAAGGCTTTATGGCCGAGCCTGCATCTGAAAGTCCTAAGACTCTAACAATAAGCCACTTTGAATTCTTATTTACAATTAATTTTTCACACTCAGCAAAAATCTGCTCTTTAACTAAAATTTGTAATTTTTATTCATTTTTGTAATTGCTTTAAAGTTATAAATTTAAAAAAAGAAATGCAATTTTATTTCTTAAATCTGTTCTCAATGTACTAAAAACTGCTTCTTGAGAATTTGAAGTTCAGGGCATGTGATACTTACAGTTTTCCCGGCTTTTTTTCCACAAAAATGAACATTTTTAAAAACTGAATTCTGAGATGCTGTTAAATATCATAACGGACGTCCCCGGACTCTTTTTTGAGGGATAATAACAAAAAAATTTTTTGTGATAAATACAAATTTTATGCACATGCATTATTTTGAGGTTAAGTCGTTTTTCATCTCTGCCTTTCCGTTAATCTGGAAATTATTTATGAAATAAACTTTTTTGATTGGCTGCAAACAAGGTTAGTTCCGGGACATTAGTTACTATGTTTATTTGTAAGTCCAAAGTTTTCGGCCAAAAATATTGTGTAGTTTGGAAGTAACGCTCGGGTGAATTGTAAAACACATAACCTCGAAATATACACGCACGTTGTTAGCAATATAAAAAATGTTTTGATAAAAAAGCACAAAAAAAAAGTGTGCGGGGACGTCCGTTAGAATGTTTGCTATCATTTCCCAGATATTGAAGGCAAAATATTTCTTATCCTAGGAAAAAAGCCGGGGGAATCTAACACTGAGAAAATCGATACTATTTTCTAAGCGCTATGCAAATTAATCACATTTTGCTAAATTAAAACTTTTTTGAATTAACCCACAAAAAATGTGTGGGGACGTTCGCTGGCATGTTCGCTATCATTTTCCAAATTTTTAGGAGAAAATGTTTATTATTATAGATAAAAAGCCGGGGGAACCTAAAACTGGTAAAATCGACAATTTTCTAAGTATCACATGCTCTTAAACAATCATATCTAAGAGTCGCTGCGTGTTCACAAATATTGGAATTTTATGCAACTTTTTAGATGCCTCAAATTTTGTTATAACTTTGTTGTTTTATTAAAATTTAATAAAGTGCATCTTTACTGAAAAGAAAATAACATTATAAAAAGGTGAATATATTAACTTATCATTTCTTGAATAAAATCGAAGAAGTAAACAAATTATAGGTTTCATATGTTCAACTACATAAGAAACACAATTTTCACACAGCGTTCTAAAAAAATTTTGCTTGAAACATAAAAGAATGCTCATTAATTTCTTTCTACGAGAAAACGGTTTGGCATTGACGCCCGTTGAAATGTCTCAAATGTTACTCGTTGGGTCATCCATTCGATTTGATTTTTAGTTCCATAATTACAACGAGTTTATTGCGAGCTCGCGACGCGACACCACAGGATTTTTCAGGGGACGCCGCCGGAACGCTGACTATAGTGCGAGCGAGTGGACAAAACAAAGGATGGGCAAGGACAATGTTTCAGGCTTCAGGCGGCGACCGCTGAAAAATCCTGTGGTGTCGCGTCGCGAGCTCGTAATTAACTCACTGTAATTATGGGACTAAAAATCAAATCGAATTGAGATTTTCCAAAAAGTTGGCCAGTACATTGGCGGAAAATTCGTTCGCTTGAAGTTTGTCGTAGCTCAAACTTCCTCGCTCACTTTTTTAATGTGAAAGTCTAAAAACATGGTTCTTCATTCGGATTAAAAAAAACCATTAGAAATTAACTGTTGATCATTTTTGGACACTGTAGCCTCCACTAGAGTGTCACGAATAAAATTCAAAAAGAAATTGGTTAATTAGTTGATAAACGAATTACTTACGGCGAGTTGAATGTGAAAAAACATGGTTTTTTCAATTAAAAAAAAGTCAGTTTTTCTTTATTTACTGAAAAATTTGCAGCCCAAGAGAAAAACTGTAAATAGAGACTCAGGTTCATTTTTCAAGAACTATCTAAATATATTTTTGGTTTTTTCAAATTTTGAATTTCACCTTTGATACCTGACGTCACAGCCTGGACAATACTTTTACTCGTTCTCGTGCGCCTGTCGCCTTCTTGTCCAGAACTCCTCAATTGAAGTCATTGTTTCAAAATACTTTTATTTTGTAATTCTTTGGTCTGTGAAGGATGTTTCGACGAACATCGTGAATTAAATATTCTAAAATTACGTTTAGATAGGAGTTAGACTAAAATTAATTAATTTCGGTGAAATTAAATGAAAAATCATGATATAGCTTTGCTTTTAAGAAAGAAAAGCCATTTATTTCATTATTGTTGGCAATTTGGAAATTTTGCGATTAGGCAATCCACTACGAAAAATAATAATTTGCATTAATAAAGGTTATAACCTCAATTGCCGGTGACTTATGTCATAATACTGTTTGATAATAAGTCATTTTATATAGTTTCATATCAAATAAAGTTATATCAAAGATAATTTAAAAGATTTCCAAAGACTTTAAGTGATCTTGGGATTTCTCAAGAAATTTTTAACGATTTCAAAATTTTTTAAAGGGTTTTAAAAGAATGCAGAAAAATTAAACGATTTTCAATGAATTTTAAAGATCTTTTAAAGAATCCAAAAAATATAAGGATTTTCAAGAGATTTATCAAATCTTAAGGCACTTTAGGTGATTTCAAAGAAATCTCCTAAGAAATGTCAAGCGAGTTACTGAACAGTTATTTAAAAAGATTTTAATGAATTTGAAGAGATTTCAATTGACTTAATTTTTTAATATTTAAAGAACTTCAAGAAAATTCAAAGGATTTTAATTAACTATACTCAATTTCGAAAAGTTTTAATGATGTTAAAGAAGTCGAAGGAACTAAAAAAAATCGGAGAATTTAAAGGATTTTCAAACGAAAACTTAAAGAATTTCTAAAATTCAAGTGATTTTAAGGAATTACAATAGGCACTTGACGGGATTTTAAGATTTTCTTTTAAAGGATTAATATTAAAACTATTTAAAAAGTTATTTAAAAAGATTTTACTATATTTTAAGACTTCAATTTTTTTCAAATTTAATGATTTATTAATTAATTAATTTTAGTCAATTTTGAACTTTTTAAAATGATTTCAAAAAAGTTAAAGAGAATTCAAAACAATTCGGAGGACTCTAAGGATTTCTAAGAAATCAAGTGATTTGCAGGAATTACTAGGGACTTGGCGGTATCTTAAGGCTTCTTTTTAAAGCATTGAAAAATAATCGAAAAATAGTTTTAAAAGATTTAATGATTTACAAGAGATTTTATTAGATTTTACGACAGTTTTACTGATTATCAAGAAAGTCGAGCGAGTTATTGAAAAGTTATTAAAACAGATGTAATGAATTTTAAGAGGTTTCAACGTTTTTGAAGAAACTTATTGATTTAAGGATTTTCAAGAGATTTTAAGGAGTCTAAGGATATTTAAGGGATTTTGGATTTGAAAGATTTGAATTAATTTTAGTCAATTTTACAATACGATGTGTGTTCAAAAAGTAAGGTGACTTTTCATTTTTCGCGGGCTACGTACATTCAAGTTTTAAATTCTTTGTTTTGTTGTGTTGGTACACTCGTCATGATTATATGTTTACAGTTTTGACTATATAGCTCGTGTTGTTTTTCTAGCAGAGGCGTAAAAGGTTAGAAGGGTTTGGTGTGCTCGGCGATTTTCTTCTTTCGAAAAAAATGGAGCAAAGAGTTTGCATTAAATTTTTTGTGAAAAATGGAATCCAGTGCTCTAAAATTCTTGAAATGTTGACAGTTTCATACGGTCAGTCTACTCTGAGTAAGAAAAATGTGTATGAGTGGTACAAGCTGTTCCAAGAAGGCCGAGAGGATGTCGAAGACGAACCTCGCCCTGGACGTCCCAGCACGTTAACAACAGATCAAAACGTTCAATCAGTGAAAGAAATGGTGTTGAAAAATCGCCGAATTACTATCAGAGAAGTTGCTGAAGAGGATGGCATATCGGTTGGCTCATGCCATGCTATCTTTTCGGACGTTTGGGCATGAGACATGTGTCAACGAAATTTGTTCGAAAACTGCTTAATTTTGATCAAAACATCCATCGCGTGACCATCGCTCAGGATATATTAAATGAAGTCAATAATGATCCTGATCCACCGGATTTGGCCCCCAGTGACTTTTTTCTTTTCCCAAAACAAAAGAGACCCATGAAAGGACATCGATTTTCAACGATTGAGGAGATAAAAACTGCATCACTGAAAGAACTCAAGGCTATACCACAAAATGATTATCAGAAGTGCTTCGATTAGTGGAAAAAGCGTTGGCACAAGTGTATTATATCTGAGGGGGGTACTTTGAAGGAGACAACATAAATATTCAGGAATAAATGATTTTTTTTTGAGAAAACCATAAAGTCACCTTATTTTTTGAACACACCTCGTATTTTCAATTATTTCAAAGAAGTTATAGGGAGTTCAAAAAAATTTGGAGGATTTTAAGGATTTTCAAGGAATCTTACAAGATTTCTAAGAATTAATGTGATTTCAAGGAATTATTAGGGACTTGGCGAAATCTTCAAGTTTCTTTTTAAATGATTTAAAACTAATTCAAGAAGGTTGAAGGATTTACAAGTTATTTTTTATGATTTTAAGGAGTTTAAGAGGTCTTAAAGAATTTCAAGGGAGTTTTTGAAAAATTATTAACAAAGATTTTAATGAATTCGAAAAAGTTCAAAGATTTTAAGGAATTTTAAGAGATTTAAAGGAATTTAAGAAAATGTAAAGGATTTTAAGAGATTTGAATTAATTTCAGTACATTTCCAAAAACTTCGAAAGATTTTAAATGATTCTAAAGAGGTTGAAGAGATAAAAAAAAATCGGAAAAGTTTGAGGATTATCAAGAAATCTTATAGGATTTCTAAAATTTTAAGTGATTTTACGGAATCACTATGGATTCGATGGGATTTACAGTTTAGTTTTAAAGGGGTTAAAAATATTTCCATAAGTTTTAGTGACTTTAAATAATGTTAAGCAATTAATTTAAATATATTTGCAAAAATTCAAAGATTTTAAGGATGGTCAAGAATTTAAAGGGATTTAAAAAAAAGTCGGAGAAGTTTAAGGATTTTCAAGAAGTCTTATAGGATTTCTAAGAGGGATCATAGTCTTTGATAATTTTTGTTTTTTCAAAGTGCAAGAATAATCTCTGGACATCTTTTAAAAACACACTTCAACGAAGTACCAAAATTCAAAAATGTTGACGGCCAACTATCCCAACAATGCAACCTAACCTCAATCACAGCACATTATATTTTTTCTTGATAGATTGTCCAAATCACACACTTCCCCAATTGCTAAAAACAATTATAGAAATTACTTTTCTATCTGAGAAACAAAGCCATATCACGATTTTTCACTTACTTTCGTCTACAAAAATTCATTTTATTTATTTGAAAGAAATCTGTTACATCATCAGAGATGGTAACCTTACCAACAATAGATCAACCCTTCAAACCATAAACGCAGAAAATCTACACTATCAATGAAGTTAAGAATCTTCAATAACAGAAAATGCTTAACGTCTTGATCAGACTAGATGGAAAATAATATTTTGAAATTAAAATTATTTCCTGAAAAAAAAGGATCCTACTCCATCTTCACTCCATTGAAAATCGAACCACAAAACCTCTGATTTCCGGTCAGGTGCTTTTCCAATTAAGCTATTAGAGGGATCAGAATAGGAACTCTTAATTCAAGAAAATAACGCCAATTTATAGCAAGGTGTTAATTTTCTCCATAATCTTCATAATAATAATTTTCTTTCAGAAAATTATTTTAAAATTCATTTTTGTCAAACTCCTATGTAATCAATACTTTTCAGTCCACCAAGTGGTAAGGCCTTATAGATTTTGACGTTACCGACCGAATATGACGTAATGTTAGAATACTCAATAAAAATAATTTTTTGCATTCGGCGGCAAATATAAATAGGTTATTTTCAGTTGACTGTAAAAAGTAAAAAGCTTGACCATGGGAATTTTCATGAATAGAGATATTATAACTTTGCAGGATTTCTACACAATTTCCGTATTAACTTGATACCTGGTAGTTTTGTAGGAACTAACCATATATTAATTAATGTGAGTATAACATGATGAGCCCTGGGGATTGTTATTTTTGCCTTTTGCTTCTGGGAACCATATATGAAAGATTTAAAGAAGAAAGAACACTGTTAATAAGGTTTTCCTCATTTGGGCTACTAAACTCTAAAGGAAGGTTTACCAAAATGCGAAATATAAAAAGAATACATATTTCAGAAAATAACGCTCGGTCAACATAACCTATTTACAAGTCAGTTTGCTTGGTTATCCAATAAGAATTGATAATTGTTTAAATAATTTTATCAATAAAATAATGAATAAAATAACAAATAAATTTTCTTTACACAAACTAATTGTTTCGACGTAACGCATGTGTCTATGGAAGATTATGGCCCAGTTCAAAATAGAAGTAAGTAAAAATCCATGTTTGGTATTTAAAAAAAAAATTTATTACTTTTTTTGCTTATTTCAGATCATCCACTAAATACGTGAGGATGGGTTTTTAAAGTTTAGTCCTTTTTACTTCGTAAAATTTTATACCTTTTACCTATCTATAAAACACATATTAATTATTTTCACAAAAAATAAGTTTTTAAGGGATTTCAAAATATTTCACAGATACTAAATATTTGCAAGTATGTGAACAGAATTCAAGGGATTTCAAGTTATTTCGAAGACCTGCGATAAATGGAAAAAATTTTACGGAGTTTTAGTAGATTTCCAAAACTTTTATAAGTTTCATGAGGTCTCAAGGAATTAAAAGAAGTAAAGGCTTGAAATCCTTTAAAATATAATAAAATTGTCGAAGGATTTGAATAGATTTTAAATAATTTTAAGGAATGAAAAACAATTTTTCCGGATGTATTATTATTAGCTCTGTTGCAAAAATATAAGATCAGATTGAAGATTTTTCATCGCAACCTAGTTTATTTCCATTCTATAAATTTTGTCTTATTGTTTAAAAGAAGTTACGAAAAATAAGAATTTTTTACAATCTTAAAAGAGTAATTGATTAAGATGGAATCTTAAATAATTATGCATGTGCAGGATATTTATGCGCTACTTACAATTTTGGAATTATTAATAATAGCATGAAAATGAAAAAATAAAACAGTAAAAACAAATAAAAATAGAGCAAGAACCGGAATCTTTAAGTTGTTCAAGTTTTCCCATTTTTTTTTGTCATTAGTATTTTAAAATTACGAAAAAATTTTAAATAGTTTAGAAAAATGTGTACTTATTGTTGTTATTTTGTAAATAATTAATTATATTAGATATTTATGATGAATTAAATAAATCTTCTCTACGAAATCGGTCATATATTGCTGGTTCATTTGTTTGGTCATCTAATAATTGTCATAAGATTATTAAAAAATAACTTCCCGTTTTTTTCTATTATATTGTCTAAAATAACAAAATATTAATAATTATTTCAGATATTAAAGAAGGAGAATCTAGGTATATTTGTCGGAAAAGTGCAAACTAGACTGTACGAATTTAAATTGTCAAGGATTATCATTTTTATTTCATAGTTTCATATATATATTCATCATCTTTGTATGCAAATTGTTAAACAATAAACAATTTAAATATTTCTTTAAACTTGAATCACTTTTGTAATGGTGAATATAGATTGAAGTTCCTTATCTTATTTTAAGGAGAATCAATTGTAGCTACGGAGATAGGGTCTACCCAGGTGAAAATTTTAAACTGGCTGGGTACCACGCCAGTACCGTCAAGTGGATAGCAATACTGGCATAGTACTGGTATATTACCAGCTGGAAAGCGGCTAGGTACTGGTATTAGTACGAAATGTCACTCGGCTGGAAGTTGTCTCCTAGTACTGGGGCGGTACTAGAAATGGTATTATGCCCGTACCCAAAGTCTGTACTGGCGCGGTACTGGAAATGGTATTATGTCTGTACAAAAGTCGGTACTGACGGGGTACTGGAAATGGTATTATTCCTGTACCGTAAGTCTGTACTGCCGCGGTCCTGGGAACGGTATTATGCCTGTGCTATAAGTATGTACTGGCGCGGTAGTGAGATAAGTACAAAATGTCACTTATATGGGAGTTGTCTGCCAGTACTCGGGCGTCACTAGTAATGGTAATGTACCTGTACTGAAAGTATGTACTGGAACGGTACTGGGAATAGTATTATGCTTGTACCGAAAGTCTGTATTGGCGCGGTAATGGAAATGCTATTATGCCTGTGCTGTAAGTCTGTACTGGCGAAGTACAGGCATAAGTACCAAATGTCACTTGCCTGGGAGTCTTCTGTCGCTACTGTGGTGGTACTGAAAATGGTAATATACCTGTACTTAAAGTCTGCACTTATGCAATACTGGCAGTAGTGCAAAGTGTCTCTCAGCTGAGAGTTGACTGTCGGTACTGGGACGGTACTGAAAATGCTTTTAAGCCTGTACTGAAAATCTGTACTGACGCGGTTGTTCGTGGGAACTAAGACCATACTGCAAACAATACTGTACCTGTAGCGAAAATCTGTAGCAGCGCAGATCTGGTTTTTTTACCGCAGGTAATTTGCCTACTAAAAGGCCGAATTTAGGGTTCAAATTTTATGTAAACAATTAATTTTGACACTAAAGGACATAATTTGCAGATCTCATTACAAAATAAGCAATGCAAAGCAGTTACAATCTTTCGCAAAAATAGTTTCTGAGATATAATTTCGATACTATAAAGACTTAGTTTAAAAATTAATAATTAATTAATCCTGTAACAAAAAAAAATTATTTTCGCCAAAATTTTTCAAAACGAATTTCAAAAATTAATTCTTCTCATAAACAATGAAATTAGTGGAACCAAAACTCTCTCAGGTTTTAATAAAGCAACTAAGATGTTCAATATCAAGGGAGAATTCTTGACCTATTAGAAAAGAATTTATCAAAGGTATTGTTGAGGGCACACAGAAGTTTTAGCGGTAAATGATATGGTACCTAAATGAAAATAACTACGACTAAAAGGTACTATGGCCTGAATCTTCATTATAGTATCAAAATATTAGAGTGTAAGAAAAATTGTAAACAAAGTTAACTCAGAAATATGCCACTTAAACATTTTCTTTTAGATTTTCTTCTCGAGCAGCTGCTGCACTTATTTGTTTTTTTCCCACCATCTCAATCACCGGCATTTGATAACCAGCGTGTCATATTTGAATTAAAATCTTTGATAGAGACTTCTGCGAATTTTTGTAACACAATTTCTGTAACAAGAAACAGAACATCAGTTATGCAGAAGCTGTAAATCAAAATACAATTTTTTAACATTTTTATTCAGAAGTGAGCTTGTAACAAAGAAGTTAGGCTTTCACTTAAATAGTTGATATTTTACCCAAAAAATCTTATAATTTTTTAAAATTTTATAATTATCATAATTTTATCATAATTTATAATCAATAATTTTATAATTGAATTCTTTACCAAGACAGATCAATTTCCAACAAAAAAGTTTCACTTTCAAACCAATAAATATATCATTTCTAACAAAGGAGCTGAACTGCCATCCAATAAATATGTTTAATTCAAGAGAAAAAGTTGTCAAAAGTACATTTTTCTATCCGAACATATTAATTTTCAACTAAAGAGTTAATTTTGTACCAAGCTGTTGGATTTGAAACAAAAAATTTGATTTTCCACTTAATAGTTTAATTTTTAACTAACATCCATCGATCTTAAACCAGGAGCGAAAGTGAAATTTGCATTTCAAAACATTTATTTTCAACCGAAAAGTTAACGAATTTACAAAAAAGAATAGTTAAATATTAAACGAAAGAAATGGTTCTACAAACAATTAATTGAACTTTTAGGAAAATTGTTCAACTTTCGACCAAGTAGTTGAATTTTTAGCTAAGAAAAATGATTTCTTACCAAAAAAGGCGAAATTAACACAAAATAAATGAATTATTAACCAAAAAGTTAGACTTTTAAATGAAAACAATCAAGTTATAACCGAAAATATAATAGTTGAATCGTAAAAAAATAGTAGAATTTTTACCCTTACCCATTGTTCCTATTTCCAAGTATTTCCACATGTTTTTGCCGATCTTACCCCTTTACATTAGTCGTTTCAATAAGTGCAACTGCAAGTCGCCTTTTTTTGCACTTATGATCATATTCAAAATCCCAAAGTCGTAAACTTCGTAGGATCTACAAATATTTATAAAAATTATTATGAAAAAGATGACGTAAGAAACATAGGTTTGCTGTGTAGTTTTTGCTATTTAACTTCTAAATAAATTACTATACCTTTTCAGAAGGGGAGAGTGTAGGATAACATATATTTTACATTCTACAAAAATATATATACGAGTATCAATAATAATAAATGCAGAATATTTGTACTTAAAATAAAAACTGTTCAATGTCTGTCTCAAGTTAATATGCTCATGCACATCCGACCGAGTAATTTATTTGTCTCAAAATCACAATCAACTACCCTTGTGTATTAAAATCCTAAAAATAAATGATAAATTACACGTTTAAATCCACGCATAAAAATACCTGACAAATTGCACGAGTCAATCCACATGCACTTCTACGTGTGTTGTGGAAAATCAAAATCAGATAATTATCATAACCTCTGTTCCCACTGTAGCTTTTTCCCTTTTCATTATCATATTTATTACCTTTGATAATTCTGTAATATAAAGTACTTATTACTTACCTTTTCTCGCTGCTTTCTGTATATTTATAGTTATAGTTTTAACTGTAACTAAATCCTCTGACAAAATCGATCAAAAAAAATATGCAACGCAATTCCAGATCACTCACAAGACTGAAAGTCCCAACGTTTACAAAAAACGAAAAAAACAAAAAATTAAATTTATGAAAAGGCAAAATGTTTTCACTGTATGTGGCAGTGTTATGTGCCAAAGGCCCATCTTAAAGTTTTAGCCCGTTAGTGCATGTGGAACCCACCCCAAATCAGCCCCTAAACATAATAAAATCTGTTGAAAATACACATTTTGCAAAATTCCAGAATTTGCTTATAACCAGCAGTTTGACTGAGTTCTGAGACAGTACTGAACCAGTACCATACCCACGCTTGGCAAAACTCCTGAATTGGCTTTTAACCAACAGTTGGACTTAGTACTGAGACGGTACTGAACCAGTGCCGTGCCAACGCTTGGCAAAAATCTTAAATCGACTTACAGCCAGCACTTGGATTCGGTACTGAAACAATGCTGAACAAGTACCGCGTCAACTTTTGGGAAAGTACAGTTGATCAGTACTGGCATGGTGCCTCATTTACAACTAAAGAGGTACTACGCTTTTCGTAAGATCTGGCATAAGTCAAAATTCAAAATTTTTTCACTGTATATGGCACCTTTATGTGCCAAAAACCATACCTTAAAGTTTTAGACGTTGAGTGCATGTAGAACCCATCCCATAAGAACCCCTAAATATCTAAAAAATCGTTGAAAATACACATTTTGAAAAGTCAAAATGTTTTTAATGATAAACCAGCACCGCGCCAATACTCGGAAAAACTCCAGAATTGGCTTATAACTAACAGTTGGCTTTAGTACTGAGACAGTACTAAACCATTATCATGCCAATGCTTGGCAAAACTCCTAAATCAACTTCCAGCCATCACTTGAACTCCATACTGGGAAAGTGTTGAACCAGTACCGCGACAACGTTCGGTAAAATTCCTGAATTAGCTTATAACCAACAGTTGGACTGAGTATTGAGACAGTACTGAACCAATACCATGCCAACACTTAGAAAAACTCCTAAATGGACTTCCTGCCAATATTCGTACTCAGAACTGGGGCAGTACTCAGCCCGTATCGTACTATTTTGCAGAAAAACTCCTAAATCAACTTCCAACCAGCACTTGAATTCCATACCGTGACAGTGTTAAACAAGTAAAACGCCAACGTTTTTTTAAAATTCCTGAATTAGCTTTTAACCAACATTTGGACTTTGTACTGAGACTTACTGAACCAGTGCCGTGCCAACGTTTAGCAAAACTCCTCAATCGACATCCAGCCAGCACTTGGACTCAGTACTGGGACAGGACTGAGCCAGTACCGCACTAAAGCGCAGCAAGACTCCTAAATGGAGTTCCAGCTAGCACTTGGACTCCATACCGGGGCGATGCTGAACCAGTACCGCGCCAACGTTCGGTAAAACCCCGGAATTGGCTTTTAACCAACAGTTGGACTTAGTACTGAGACAGTACAAAACCAGTGCCGTGCCAACGATTGAAAAAACTACTCTATTGACATCCAGCCAGCACTTAGACTTAGTATTGGGGCAGTACTGAGCCAGTACCGCACTAACGCTCGGCAAAACCCCTACATCGACTTCCAGTAAGCACTTGGACTTCATACACGGACAGTGCTGAACCAGTACCCTGCGAACTCTTGGAAAAACTCCTTTATTAGCTTTAAGCTAGCACTTGGACCCCATACCGGGACAGTGCTGTACCAAAACCACGCAAAAGCTCGGTAAAACTCCTGAATTGGATTTTCACTAAAAATTGGACTTAGTACTGAGACAGTACTGAACCAGTGCCGTGCCCACGCTTGGAAAAAGTCCTTAAGCGACTTCCAGCCAGCACTTGGACTCAATATTGGGGCAGTACTGAGCCAGTACCACACTAACGCTTGGTAAAACTCCTAAATCGTCTTCCAGGTATTACTTAGATTCGGAACTGAGACAGTAGTGAACCAGTACCGTGCCAACGCTTGGAAAAGCTACTTAATCGACTTCCGGCCAAGACTTGGACTCAATACTGGGGCAGTACTGAGCTAGTGCCGCACTGACGCCAGCACTAGGATTCGGTAATGAGACAGTACTGAACCAGTACCGCGCCATCCCTTGGGACAGTACAGTTGATCGGTACTGGCATTGCTCCTCATTTACAACTATCTTGGTAATACGCCTTTCGTAAGATCCGGCATAAGTTAGAATTTTCCGCCTGGGTAAGTGCCTATTTTTGGAAATGCATTTTATTGGCAAGAACAAATTGTTTTGACGTAACGCGTGTGTATTTAGAAGATTATGGACCAGGTCAAAGTCGAAGTGGGTCAAAATCCATGTTTAGAATTTTGTCAAAGATGTTACTTAGATTTGCCTTATCTTTTCACGATTTGATAAGACTGAGTAATTATTCGAAATACATTGGTAGCATCCCCTCATTACGTAGGTATGGTTTTAAACATTTTATTTTTTCTTCTTCTTGTGAAACATTTTATATTTTTTCACAATATATAAACAATATAACAATTATTTTCACCACAAATGATATTTCAAGGAATTTCCAAAGATTGGATATATATCCAGTATTTGGAAAGTATATGAACTGAATTTAAGTAATTTTCAGTTATTTCAAAGTTCTGAAAATTGTCGAAATTTTTACGGAATTTAAGTAAATTTCCAAAGCTTGCAAGGATTTTATGAAATCTAGCACAAATGCAGAGAAAATATCAATTTTTCAGGAATTTTATAAGAATTTAAGAAATTTAAAAGAGTTGAATTAGATTTTTAGAAATTTCTCTGGATTTCAAAGGCTTGGAATCTTTTAAAATTGAATAAAATTGTCGAATGGTTTGGACAAATTCTGAGCGATTTGAAGAAATAAAAACGATTTTCCTGGAAGTATTATTTTTAGCTCAGTTGAAGCAATAAGATGGTCGGATTGAAATAATAATGTTATTATGAAAATGAAAGGAAAAAGAAAAAACAAATGAAAATAGAGAATGACACGGAGTTTTCGAGTTATTCAAGTTTTGCTCATTTTTTTGTCATGAGTATTTCGAATTTATGAAAAATTTCATAATAGTTCAGAAAAACTTGAACCAATATTTTAAAAGTATTGATTAAGACCAGTAGAAAAAACCAATAACATCGAAAATTATTAATTAATTTCACTCATCAAAAAACCTCCATCAATAATAAAATATGAACGGCCTTGTATCTCTAAATTTTTTTATTATTGATCCAGAACATCAAGCATCACATTCAAAATTTTAGAAAATATGAATTTGTCCCTTTAAAAAAATAGTTTGAACACAAAAAGTCGAGAGTTTTATAGACAAGAAATTACCGTCGTTTTCCCGCAATTCTTATTGGCACAATAAGTAGGTAGGTATATATTGCGTCGAATTAATATGATGGGGAATAGTGGTTTTTAAAAAGTGTGCTTGTATGATTTGATACTTTATCTCAAGTTCTACTTTCATGCTATATATTTTTTTTACAAGATCATTGACGTACCATAAACCAATACAGGAAAAAAATTAAACAACATAATTTTTGGTCAACTCTATCGGACAAGTTTTTCTGAACTGTTTTAAAAATTTCTCTACATTCAAAGTACTTATGGCGACAAATTGGGAAAACTTAAGCAATGTAAACATTCGATGTCTCCCTAGACTTTTATTTACGTTAAATTTTTTATTGTTATTTTTATAATAGCATTAATAATTCCAAAACTGGCTGTAGCACATGAAGTTCCTGAATATATATAAGTATAGAATATATATAGTAATTACTTTATAGCCTATCTTGATCCATTAAAATGTTAAAATTATAAAACATTCTTATTTTTTTAACGTTGTTCGAACCATTAGAAGGCAACATTTTAAACATGGAAAAAGACTAAATCGGGATAAGCAGCCCTAAACATTGCCTTCGTGATATTTCAATTTAGAGTTAAAAATGTCACATCTGATAAAATAGTTCTTAATTTCTTACAGTCACTCAAAATCTGCCGAAATCCTTCGACAATTTTATTAGATTTCGAAGAATTTGAACCCCTTTATACCCAGTCAGGTTTCTAAAAATATTTAATAAACCGTATTAAGACTTAACAATTTGCTTTAGAACTTTCACCAGTTTCTAAAATACTACTACTAAGTACTACTGTCTAATGATAATTTGATATTTTCGTAAATTGAAATAAAATTTATTTTTGTTTCTAACATTTGTGTCTCAGAATATAGAGAGAAAAACGCGATCTTTTTTGATTTTTTCAACTTATTTTCAATTTTTTAATTAAAGCGAGACAATAATTGATTAAATTTAAGATAAATAACTGATTACATAAATCATAATTATTTTTAATAATGTTCTCTTAAAATACTTAGAAACAATTAAACCCTTAATAAAAGCACTAAAAATTACTTTATATGCCTTCAAATCTTCTTAAAGCTCAAGATCTTCTATCAATTTCTTTAAACCCCATAAAATCTTAAAAAATAATGACACATTGAAAAAATTTAAACAAAATTTTAATCCGTCATAATCAATTAAAAAATTTCTTTAGTAAATCCCTGAAATCGCTTTTTTCTAAAATATTTATTTTTTGGTCCACTTTTTACTTAGAGTGAAATGGAAAATCAATTAAATTTCTCAAACATAATTGTTTTAACAATTTAATCGTGCTTAGAACTATTTTTTTTATAGAAATACAACATAGTAATGTTTTTCTTCTTTAATTTATTTATTTTTTCTATTGACTTTTTAGTTCCAAACAAACACTAAATAAACAAATGAAAGAATTATTTTTCAATTTCATTTTATCGTAAACGCATATCTTTCTAAAACAAAACAGATATTTTAAATACTCTTTATATTTTGTGTATCTTTAATATTAAATCTAAGTTTTCACTAAAGTAGTTACTAAGAGCTTTTTTGTTGACATTATTATCAATGTTGATTACTTGATCGTAACCCGGAAGTTAAATAAAAGCTGAAAATTAAAAAAAAAATTGCAACTTTTCACAGTCACTCTAAGAGAAGATACTTATGTGGATGGTTTTTTTGTTAATTAAAAGTAATTTTACTGGGAAATCTATAAAAAGTCGAGAAAAAAATTTAGACACATCCAAAATACGAATGATCAACCGATAGGCATTAAATAATTAAGAGCAATGAATAATTTCTCATTAACTAGAATAAAGTTTTATCCTCCTATTAAAATAGTGAATTTGACAGGGATGATGAAATATGTCGCCACTGCAACTATCACAAATTAAATGAAAAGTAGTGGCAAACAAATCGAATATTAGCAGAAGAGTACACTTTCAAATGTCAAACGGAATAGATGCAGAAATGTCAACTAATTCAAAAGCAATCTGACTTTGAAAACAATGAGTGCGACATTTTTTAAACATTTCCCCATCCCATTTTTTTAGAGAGAAAAAAATTCTATTTATTTTAAATGTACTTTAAATACTTTTACTTAGAATTAATGAAAAATTAAGGTAAAGAAAAAAATGGTTTTGATTTAGACATAATTATTTTGGGATGATAGCTTATAGACTTCATAAGTCTATATGAAGGATGCAGTGATTCATGACAAAAAAATGTATTAGTCAAGAAGATGTTTTTTTGAATTTATAAATCAATAATTTACAGCTTTCAATGTGATATGTGGTAATGTGATAAGGTGGTATGCGTAAATAAGGAAATTTTGTGATCCGGGTTTAATGTTTCTCCATTCCCACCATGTACTATGAAGAAAAAATAAAACGGTGTTTGGTGTCTATTGGTCCAGTGTTTTCAGTAAATAACCAATCAAGTTTGCTGGATTTCATCTATCCCTCTACTGGAATTAGCTTGTCTGCAGGATACGTCCTAGTACAGTCTGTCAAGTTAAAGCGTGGGTGGCTTTACTCGCAGTCGGTAAGGTGTATCGACATGATTTTGGTGTCAAAATATTAAGAAGAGCTCCCTC
>NC_046657.1:163974709-163976871 GCF_010883055.1 Belonocnema kinseyi
GAGCTCCAAGGAGATTATGTTGAAAAATAAAAAAAAATTTACCCAAAAAAAATTGTTTTTATACTTCATTCTAAGGACTTATTGAACTACCCTCGTAGCATCACAACTGCGATGTAGAACACGATGCGGTAGAAAATTCAATTGGCAAGTTCTGGCTCACTGAAGTTAGGGATATAATTAAGAAGTTAAAAAACAGTAAGAGTCGTGTGATGAACGCATGTGTAACGTTTGAATCGTAAAAATAACATTAGGAATGATCAGATTTAGTTCATGTAAAAGCGACAGAAGTTGAAATAAAATTTTTAATAAAAAAATTTGTTTATATTAGCATTTTTTACGCAACAATGAAACTAAGCCTATTTAAATACCAATGCACGTTATGAATTGGAAATAATAAACATTTTTGGAAGTGATATATAATTTTAGGGACAAACTCTAGTGCGATTCACGACATACGTGATGAAAATGTTTTCGTTAAGGCCGAAGAAGATTTATCGAAAGAAAATTCACACAGAGAAAAACGCTGGTGTTAAATTTGTTGCAGCTTAAATTTCATTGGTCTCCCGATGAGCATTTGAAACAATTTTCAAGTCTCAAATGTATTCCTCTGAACGCAGGTGCACATCTGGGCATCTAGGGGAAAGTATCGTTTGGAGACTGAATTTTGGGTCAATGCCGAGAGTTGTGGAGTGCTAGACTGCGCTGTCAGGCACCTGAACACGTGTCAAAGCAACTATTTGCATTGAAATATTACAATTAGGTATTTTCACTTTAACCACCAGCTAACTTCACTTTTTTTGAATTCAGAAAACCTAGAGGAAATTTCTTCGAACGAACAGGCATCAAGTAAGATGCAGACGGTCACGACTTAGTTTTTACAACCCGGCTTTGGTGTTTTGAATGTCATGTAGGTTTTGACTAAACTAAGATTTGGATATTATATCATGCCAAGTACAATTTTTATTCCAGGGCACTAATAGTCAAGGGTTAATGGAAGGAGATTAAAAGTTAGGTAATTATTATTATAAGTTACCTGCTGATCAACATCTATATCACCCAAATAACGCCCGTCAAAATCATCTTCATAGGTGACTGATAGTTTGTAGACGACACTTCACGTTGCTCTGAATGAGAAAGAACAGTGTCTAAATGATGCTTTTCCCCTAGATTCTCCGAATGAACCTGTGTGGCTCAAATTTGTTGCAACTCACTTGAACACTGATTTTGGCGTACAATGGAGGATCGGCAATTTTCTGTACAATTGCCAAATTACTGTTGCCGATGCTTTCGCCTTTAGTTCTGAAAAGTCTGTGCAAAAGCTGGGGAACATACAAAGACCGAGCGCGTAGCGCAAATCGCGAGAAGCAACAGTTTTTGAGCAACAATTTAATCTTCTGTTTAAAAAAAAAACATTTTTTATGAGGATTCGACTACTTCGTGAATAAGTTGTTTTTCTTATTCAATTGAAATACAAAAAACTGTTTTTTTATTGAAAATGTAACTATTCCATTATCGAGTGGAATCTCAAGTGAAGTCTCAAGTGGAATTTTCCGCTGTTTTCCGGAAAATTTATTTATTTAATTATAAATGTGTCTTCTTAAACAAAAAAATTAATCCTCTTTTTTGACAATTGAACTTAATGCATGTGCATGCAAGTGTTAGAAATTCAGTTGCTAGAACATTTATTTATTTTTTTAAAGTTAAACTATTAATTGGAAACAATAAATACTTGGTAGAAAATTCATTAATTTGATTCGCACTTCGCATTTTTATTACATCCCCAAATTGTATACCTTAAAATTCACATCCAGCGTCAAGTAACTCGCCGTATGCCACATAGGACGAACCGCACCGGTAACCTATGAGCAGGAGCATTGGCAGATTTTTTATGTAAAAGCTAATTATCGTAACTGTGCTGCAAACAGTACAATAGAAACCGCAGTGTAATTAACACAGATTATTATAGTAGATACTAAATGCATACTGGTAACTCAACTGATTATGGACTCTGCACTCAGAAATTGATCAATTACAGTAATTTTGAACCGAATGTGGTCATGTTCCTATTAATTTAAGCATTAATAAAATCAAATCTTATAATAAAGAACATTAACAAACACGTGCGACTAAACCAAATTAATCATTTCAATTATATTTATACC
>NC_046657.1:163976971-163981264 GCF_010883055.1 Belonocnema kinseyi
CTTGATTGTGAGACAATTTGGGACCTTTTGGGTGGGAACAAAGGAACACAGCCTCGAAGCGCGAAGCGTATACGGAACTCATTTTTTGTAACGTGGTAACACCTTACCGACTGCGAGTAAAGCCACCCACGCTTTAACTTGACAGACTGTATACAAAATCGGAAATACAACCTAATGCCCCCTGACTAGTATAATTACAAATAAGTACCCGAAAGTCGGTAATATTCCGTTGGTAAAATGTTTGAACTGTTAGAGGGTAATCTTAGCAACGAGAGCGACAGAAAATATCCAACTATTTTTATTGCACCTTCGCGTTGGGTGTTAGTTACTGTTTCTCGGCTTACTTGCTCAGCTGCAGGGAAATATGGACATTTGACAATGATTTCATCTATGCATGCAATTCCCTTGAGAAATAATGAAATGGCATCCCATAAAAGAAAAAACAAAAAATTAATAAAATTGTAATATAAATAATTTTGGGATTCATAAAAGCTACTTTTATAAACTAATACATAGTTTAAATACTAAATGTAAAGAAAAATACTTAAAAAACATATCCAGAGTGCCTAGCGTTTGTGGAAAAAAATTCAGGACTTTTACAAATTTTTCAGCACAAAAATTCATTTGTTCAGGTGGTAATTGTTTCCCTGTTATTTATTCGTTTAACTTTAGCGAATATAATGACATTTTTTCTATCCACTAATTTGTTTTTGTTAATATGATTAGAGTGAGTTGAATTCCGTGTGTAATACTTTTTTTTTTTAATTGTTAACTTTCTACATATATTTTTAAATGAATAGTTTTATTTTCAACTAAAAAAGATCATTTTCAATAAATAAATACCACAACAAAATAGTTGAATTTTCAACCAAAGATGAATTTTTCACTCATGCTGAATCTGCAAGCAAGCAAGCAAACAAATAAATTTTTAACCAAGAAGGTCAAATTTTGATAAAAGCATACTTGTTTTGAATCTCCAAGATGAATTTTCTATAAAGCGGTTGAATTTCCAGCCCTAAATTATTAATTTTTTCCCAAAAAAGAAACCTTTAACAAAATAATTTAATTTCAAACCAAAGAGAAGAATTTTAAATACCAGTAATGAATATTCAACCAAACAAAGATTTCACAAAGGAGTTCAACTTTTAAGCCAGAAGTTTAATTTTCTTACCAAAAAGACGAATTTTCAACAAGTCAAAATTTGCCAGTCAAGAAAGAAAAAGAATCTCATCCAAATTAATAAACTTTTACAAAAGAGTTTATCTTCAACCAAATAGCTGCAGTTTAACAAATACAAAAGAAATTTTGATCCAAAAACAAAAAATTATTTTTTAACAAAGTAGTTCAACTTTTACCCAAGAAGTTGAATTTTCAATGTAAAAAAAAATACTTTTAGCCAAGAATTGACTAGTTAAATTTTTAATTTAAACAATTAATTTAAAAAAAATGAATTTTCAAAGAATAATATAATAGTGGATATATCAAACACAAAAAACTACTTTTTTTATAAAATTGTTGATTTTGCAACCTAATAATAAAATTTTTAACTAAAAGTATAATCTTCTGGAGGAAACAACTGACAAAAATTAATATGAATAAAAGGCAAATAAATTACTAACCAAGATTATATAAGGGTAATCCTATTTTTCTTTTTCAAACTTTCTTAACTTCACTCTGTCCAACATTAAATTTTTTCTGACCATTTATTCAAACGCCAGAATCTTTATCTTGTTTTTTAACCAACAGAGATTTTTAAGTCAATAAAGAAAAATTCTGAGAGAGAATATTAAACATTCAATCCAAAAAGACAATTAATTTTAAACTAATTAAAGTAGGGCTTAAGAAGATCTGATTGTACCGCAGCCTGCTTGAATCCTCGGCGACACTTTTATATTGTTCAGCCCTGGACTTGGCCTCGAAGCTGGACGGCTCCCAACCGGCGGCTTCTGCATTATGTTACAGGGGAAATTTAATTAACTGAATATAGTGTATGAACTCTTTTGCGCCCTAATATGGAGGTCGAGTCGAAGGCGCGCACAGTGGGAAGAAATTCACTTTTGTCGTTCAAAAATGTCCAGTGCCGTCAATTATGGTCCAATTTTCAATTTTTTTGTTTTAAATTAAAGTACATTAAATTCTAAAGAGCTTAACGCTCTGAAGTTTTGTCCCACTATTTTTTATTAATAATTTTGTCACTCAAAGTATGGAGAAACTGAATCTTTTTACATAACAATTTCTTAGGCTTTAATAACTGATTACAATACTAATTGAAAAATTGAAATTAACTATTGTTATAAACAATTTTTGTAGAAAAATATTAAAATCAAATTTTCCATCAAAATTTTGAATTAGTTCATCTTATTTGTTTATACAAATTTGAATTGTTTTACTTTATCGAATATTTAAAAATATTTATTGTTTTAGGGAATAACTGAAGCCGTTCTGGCGATTAAAGGAAATTATAATTGAAAAAAATCTCAAATTTTATATATTTTGCCACAAGAATTTTTCATAACAATGGTTATAAACTTTTTTAATAAAATGAAAAATTACCAGAGTTATAGCATTCAAAAAATTTAAAAAAAAAACGAAAATGAACATTTTAAGCCAAATAGCGCACGGTCTGAAGTCTGAAAAAAGTTAAAGAGAAGAAAAAGGTCGCTTTTAGAATGCCCTTGAAGATTATCATGGCAACTTTTTCAATATCCTTGGAAAATTCAAAATTCAAAATTGGACAGCATAACAAAAATAAAGAAAAACCAAAAATTACATTTTTTGATCAAACTATACAAAATACTGGAAAAGATGAGACAACAACAATTTTGCACTTGAAAAATATTTACAAATTTGTTATGAATCACTTTTTGATAGGATGCGCAGTTTTTGTTTAGATTGTGAAAAACCGTGTTAAAGTACAAAAAACACAGCCACACAAAGAAATCTTTTTCGGCTCTACATATTAGATCATGTTTACTATATGTTTTTGGGGTCGCTGAATCCTAATCCGAGTTTTAAAAAAACCCAGCATGCCAGAGTTCTATCACAACCTCGAAAAACCACATGAAAATTTTGTTTTTGAGTGTGTTTATCAGACCATATTTATTATATGTTTTTCGGGTCGCTGAATTCGAATCCGTGATCCAAAAAAACCAGCCCGTCAGGGTTTTGACATAAACTTCAAAATATCGCGTAATCTAAGCTATTTAACGTTTCGACGTTTTTACTTTCGGCGTATATTAAACAAAAATCAGATCAACCCATAAAACTTATTTACTCCACAAAAAAAAGGCATATAAGACCGTCGGCATTAATTTTGAATACGTTTGAGAGCAACTTTTTTTGATTCGAAAATTCTCTATTCAGATGTTCCGAGCTTACTTTTTTTATAATGCCAAAAATTACCAGAGTTATAGTACTTACAAAATTAAAAAAAAAAAAAACACGAAAATGAGCATTTCAAGCCAAGATACACTCGATGGGACAAAAAGGAACTAAATTAGGGCCGAAAATTTGAAAATGAGACTACATAAAATCCTTATTTGACACAACGCGGCTGAAGGTTGGTAACCTTCTCAGCATAAAAAAGCAACCAGCTATGACTGTCGATTAAAACTAATGCCCCCTCCCATATTAATTGACGTTTCTTGGGACTGTTATTAAATCTAGAATCTTCACTCTAGACGCTTTGAGATACTATTTTAGTCAATTATTAGGAGAGGAAGCAATATACGAGGGTAGTTCAAAAGTCCTTAGAATGGCCAACAGATGGCGCGCGAATCGCTCCAAATCATCTGTTTTCAGTCAGCACCACTCCCGACTGGATATATAGTGCAGTCACAGTCCACATCTTCTGAGTTTACGTGTTTTTATAACCAATTGAAAAAAAAATTGTTCGTTAAGAAAAATGGAAAAAAACGAGTTGAGAGCGGTAATCAAACATTTTCATTTAAAGGGTTTAACTCCATATGAGATAAAAAATGAATTGGACTCAGTTCATGGCACATCTGCCCCTGCCTTAGCAACGGTTTATAACTGGGTAAATGAATTTAAGCGTGGTCGTACATCAATAAGTGACGAACCACGTTCAGGAAGGCCCGTAGAAGCAAGTACTCCCGAAATCATCAATAAAATCCACGATATGGTATTGAAGGATAGATTATTAAAAGTGCGTGAATTAGCTGAGGCCAGAAAGATATCTATAGGTGCAGTTGTTTCAATTCTACATGAAAAATTAGGCATGAAAAAGCTATCGGCAAGATGGGTGCCGCGTTTGCTCTCAGCCGAGAATAAACG
>NC_046657.1:163981364-163987659 GCF_010883055.1 Belonocnema kinseyi
GAAAGAGGGAGCTCTTCTTAATATTTTGACACCAAAATCATATCGATACACCTTACCGACTGCGAGTAAAGCCACCCACGCTTTAACTTGACAGACTGTAGATGTCGCTGCATTCACTTAGGTGCTCAGTGAAACCTACAATTTCCCCTTAAGGGAAAGTAGCAATCAATAAGAGATGGAACTACTGTGAAACTAGTGAGTACTTTTTGCCAGAACTGATTTCAATTTATCAACAGTATACAATTCATGTACCGGCTGTTGAATTGATGTTCAGTCTGTTTGTGACTTACGGACCAACGACCGATTCCTGAGGTCAATCGTTAACACTTTTCTAGCATGTCAGATAGACAATGGGATGCGATCGAATTTAAACGAATGGTTTTAAAACGTCTCTTTCTATCATGTCAGAAGTTTAAATATTTAAGATATACCTTGCAAATGAATGAAGATCACAGATTCCCTATAAGATAAAGAATATAAAAAAGCGACAGGGATAATGAAACAGATATGGGAAATGGAAAAAAAGAAGGCTCAAACAATTTTTTAATATACTTTTACATATTTTTCAGAAAAATTGAATTTATAATGTTGAACAAAATTTTGCACAAGCAAAGTAAAAATTGTACATCTTCTCGAAAAATGTTATTCGGCAAATTTTTACGCAAATAATCCCATTTTGCACCCAACTGATACCTTGCTATTAGGATAAGAACGCAAGTATCAACGGAGAGGTGTATATGACAGGTTACCGATTTTTCTTATAGCTAAACTACAGCATCTTCTGGAAAAAGTCCTTTCATATTCTTAAGTGATCAGTTTATTTATTTATGCGATTGAATATGCATAATTTTTAGAAAAAACTTTTATCAACATATGTTAACTGTATATTTTCAGGAACATACAAGATAATTTACTTTCGTAAAATAATTAATCGATTTAATGATAGCTTTGAACTGCCGGTAGTTAAGCTTTATTGAAGAGAGATTGTTTATGTTCTCTAGGAGGGCATGGTTGGACCGGCCGCGCTTGGGCCTGCCAATGATAATAAACCTTTTGGTGAAGATGATGCGCTGTAATGCATTTCTTGTACAAAAGGTTCTAGTAACGCAGAAAAGATAGGTCCGTTTGGTAGGGCTATAAAAAAGCGACCGTGCTTTCCTAGAGTATCAGCGTCAAAGACAGTAACTGGTGTGTACGGCTGAAAATCAGTTGCTATATATTTTTCATCCGTTTGGAAGCGTACGAAAGCCTTTAGTGGAGCTTTAGTCATAACTCGCAATTGCTTGTGAAAAACCGTTTCACAATGATACTCGTAGGTGATCGGCTTCCTTTCTATATAAATGTGATAGTTATTAGATTTCATCGTCTCGCCTTGAGGACCCTTGTATATCCAGAAGGGTCTATTGGTTCTTTCATGCTCTTGTTTAGACCTATGGACGAACAATTCCTGAATAACAAAGTCTGTTTCTATTACTGCTGGTCGAAATATCACCTTGGAGTGGAATCTCGGAAGGTCGATAGGAAAATTATTTGCACCTAATTTTGGAAGGAAAAATTAAAATTAATAAATTTCTTTTACATTAATATATCAAACTTTCAACAATTTGGAACAGTCATTTGTCAAGAACGAATGACATATTTATTAATGACATGAAAGGTATCTTTTTCAAAGTAGTTTTTCGATAAGCTGTAAATCTCTTGTTCCAAGAGCTTCCCTTTTTTTGTAATAAGTCAAAGGGTTCTCAATATACAATAGTAAAACAACTTGAATTGCAGAAATTTGTGATAATTGGAGATATCAAAGAATTCTAGGCAATCAAGTAAATTCTAGTGAATTCAAAAGAGTTATGATAGAGACCACAGATGGGTTGCTACGAAATTAGGATGTTCTATGGATACAGAAAAAAGACATTTCGAAATGATATGCTATTTTTAAAAATATACATATTTATAGCGTTATTTGTGATATGGTGCACGAAAAACTTTACTTTGAAAAAGAGCATTCCCGTTGTGTGAATATATTAATCATACTTTGTCGACTATAGTAATTAATGATAATATTAACATAGTAAAATATTACCGGTTTACTACTGGCTTAATACTGAATGTTATTGGTGGTAGGATACCGACGCAGGAATTCCGCCAACGGTTGGCGCGATACTGATGCACAACTAGCCCAATACTAACCGTCACCTTTAGTGAAATACCGACACAAAAGTTCCGCCGACGGTTAGCGTGATACTGGTAATCTACTGGCGCAGTACTGATACATATTACTGGTAACATGCAGACACAAGAGTTCAACCAATGGTTGGCATTATACTGGTTTACAACTGGCCCCGTACTGACCTTTATTACTGGTGTAATATCGGCACATGTGTTCCGCCAACGGTTCGCTTGATACTGGAAAAATACTGAAACAAGAGTTCCACGAACGGCTGGCATTATACTGGGTTACAACTGGTCCAGTACTGACCTTTATTACTGGTGTTATATCGGTACATGTGTTCAGCCAACGGTTTGGCGTGATACTGATATATTACTTTTGTAGTACTGATACGTATAACTGGTAAAATACTGAAACAGGAGTTCAGCGAACGTTTGGCATTATCCTGTTTTACAATTGGCCTAGTACTTACCATCGCCACTGGTGCAATACCGGCACAGGAGTTCCGCTAACGTTTGGCATGATACTGGATCGACTACTGGCGCAGTACTGATACGGATTACTGTGTAAAATACTGAAATACAAGTTTAAATGACGGTTGAAATCATACTGGTGTACCACTGACTGAGGAGTGATGTGCGTAACTGATGAAATACTGGCACCGGCGTTTCCCCAGCGATTGAAGTAGCAGTGGCCACATACCAACTTGAAGTGCTGATTGACAACCGAGATAAGAGTTTAGCCAGTGGTTGTCGTGATACTAGGTCTGTTACTGGCGCAGTACTGATACGTATTACTGGTCAAATACTGACACAAGTGTTCAACCAAGGGTTGGTATCATACCTGTGTACTATTGGCTTAAGAATAATATTTATTACTTGTAAAATATACTGATATAAGAGTTTAATCAACGATTGGCATCGTAATGGTTTGCAACTGGCCCAGTACTGACCATTACCACTGGTGTCATAGAGACACAGGAGTTTCGCTAACGGTTGGCGTGATACAGGATCTACTAGTGGCGCAGTTCTGATACTTACAACCGGTCAAATACTGACACAAGCGTTGAAATAACGGTTGACACCCTACTGATGTACTAATGGCTTAAGATAATTATGCATTACTGGGTAAATACCGACATCGGTGTTTCGCTGGTGTTTGGCATAATTCTGGCCACATAATAACTTCAAGCGCTGATTGACAACCGAGATAAGAGTATAGCCAATGGTTGGCTTGATACTGTGTCTACTACTGGCGCAAGAGTTCAGCCATCGATTCGCATTATACTAGTGTTCTAGTGGCTTAGGGGTAGTATACATATCTGGTTAAATACTGGTACGGGCGTTTCGCCAGCGATTGGCGTATTTTTTTTTTTTGTAATTGTCACTAAAGTTATTTAAAATTAGAATTCAAACAATGTTTTTGTTAGCGAAAATTTATATTTTTGAGGTGAATTTTCAGAACAGAATAGTTACTCATATTCCCAGTTGGAAATATCGGTAGTGTCCCGGAGTTCACCACCTGCGCAGGACTGGCCCAGTACAGCCCACCAGTACAAGCAGCCGGTGGTTTGCCCAGTATGGCAGAACGTTGGCTGCACGACCGGGGCGGTACTATGGCAGTAGTACAAAAATAGACTTAAAAAAAAACACGTGTATAAATGTTGTCAGGGTGTTTTGAAATATCGAGAAATTGACTATACAATTAAGCTGGAAATATTTTTTTTCTATTACTTTTTTTAAGTAAAATATTCTAAGTTTCACCTTCATGAAAAATTTAAAATGTTAAGAAATAATTACAATGGATATATGTCTTAATAATTATAGAATAGTCTCAAACACTTAAAAAGCAAAACGTTACACGAAGGTTAAAAGAAAATTGCTGTTAAAAAATTTGTTGCGCAACGTGATAAAATTTCTAAGTTCCGTCGATACAAGTTTTAAGTGCTCATTAAATGTTATTATGAGAACTTTTAAAATGGTCTAAAACGCGAAAAAGTAAAATACTACACGAAGAAAAATTGTAGTCGATTTAAATAATTGATTTCAAAACTATTTCATTTATATTTCCGTGAACAGTTAGTTTATTTTATATCTATATAATGTCGTATGATTATAAAAAGATTAACGAGAAAAAAGAGTAGCTTGTCTTTTTTCATAGAGTTTCAACATGTCGGATTAGCGCAGTGATTAGCACTCCCAACTGCTAGGCGATAGATTTAGGTTTATAGATATAAGTTCGAAACCCGAAAAAGCGTAAGAAATATTATTTGTAATTTAATGTGTAAAAGTGTAATATATGTATGCATTGTACGCAGTGCCATTCACATTTGTTCACAAAATACTCGCAGACAATTATTATTTAACTTTTAAATACCTTTTTTATTATAACTTCAGATTATAGAGCTAGTGGGTGTTAAAATTAAACAAATAGTTTGAAAATTATATTTTTCTAATTATAAATAATATTCGGACGATATGCAGTCGTATGATGACTAATGGATGGTCTTTAAAACAAATAAATAATTTTTTATCATTTTTAAAATTAACTCTGGCATTTTCGTACGCCAGCGGTTTGCCAGTACTGTCCCAGTACTGACATTCGGTTCTGCGCCAATACTGACAGGCCAGTACCTCCAAGCATTACAAGCAAGTACTGGCACAGTACCAGATCATCACAACCAGCCAGTACTGGAACTCCGACAGGCGGTACTAGGCCAGTACTGGGCTGATGGTGTATTTATACCTTTCATATCTTCGTTATCATTTGGAGCCTGACCAGTACCTGCCCAGCAGTAATCTGCAGTAGTGGCCCAGTGGTGAACTTCAGTGCCGGCACAGTAGTACAGGTCAGTACCTCGCCGAGTTTTCAGTATTGGTTGAGCCAGTACTGGGCCAGTACTAGCAGTGGGCACCGCACCAGTACCAAATGTAAGTAGTAGCCCAGTAATGACTAAATACTGCAAGTCAGTACAGAACATTGTTATTATTAAGGGATTTACTGGTATTAAGCCAGTATTCCTGCCAGTATTCTAACAGCAGCTTACCAGTACCGGATTCCGACCGGCGGTACTGGCGCGGTACGGTGCCGGTAGTCATGAGCGCCCGTAAAATTTAAACTCAAATGAAGCAAAGTAGAGTTTTTAAAAGAAAATTATAAAAAATTAGCGAAACGAAATATGAAACGTGGACTGTAACTGAATAAGAAGATGAACTACAGAGTTTAATAAAGAATAAATGAAAGATTTGGTAGGAAGGTAAGTTTTGACCTTCTAGTGAGCGGCAAACTCTCTTATAGTAGAGGCAGCATTGAGGGCACGCTGTCCCCATGTTTAGAATATTTTTGGTATTGACATGTCGAATTTTTAAATACGAAATACGGCGAAATACTATTAAATATTATTTAATAACTAAACTGAATGAGTGATTATAAGGTAACTAAATAATAAAAATATGTGAATCTAAAAGGAGAAAAGGAAGAGCATGAGAATAAAAAGGAGAATAAAATTGAAAACGGCAAAGAAAAAATTAAAAAGAGAAAAATAATACAATTTTAATATGCTGAACTTATTATTTTCTTTTTAAATTGATTACTATTAAATTATTTAAATCAAAAATGATTATTCATCTCTTATTTACTGTAGAAACTATAATAATTATTTTGTCATTATCGTGGGGAGGGGGGGGGGTCTGGTAAGGTGTGTAGTTCTAAATTTTTTATATTTCATGCCCTACCATTTATCGAGCAATAAAAGAAAGTGGCCCTGTTAAGACTGTAGTAATAAAAAATTTAAAATGGAAGCTATTAAAAAAGTGAACGTTTTTGAAAATATTTGTGAAAAATTTTTTATGAATATTAATTAATTAATTTATTGAATAGAACTCACGTATAAAATTAAGAAGAGTAGCAAATACCAAGATTAGAATTTCAGTAAAAATGTTCATTCTTTCGGAATTTACGCAATGACAGATAGTTAAAAATTAAACTTTCAATAACATTGTATGAACAGCAACTTAAAAAATTTCTACTATATGTACAGTCTGTCAAGTTAAAGCGTGGGTGGCTTTACTCGCAGTCGGTAAGGTGTATCGACATGATTTTGGTGTCAAAATATTAAGAAGAGCTCCC
>NC_046657.1:163987759-163994663 GCF_010883055.1 Belonocnema kinseyi
ATAAGCAGCACCTATAATAATTGTTTATGGATATTCAAGAGAGAAGATGAGCGACCTCTGTTCACTGTGTTAAGCGAAATGCAAACAGTCACCGAATGTCATAAAAAGGTTCGCGCGTATCAAACAACATCTCGCATGTTGATGCGTCGAAAGTTACATCATTCACTTTTGCATTGAATGTGATATGATTCACTTTTGCATCGTATCTGTCAGTATTCACTTTTTTGACTCATAGCGTGACTTTTGAAAAAGCTTTTCCTATATAAACTGCAGGAATATCCCTGTAAATTGTCTTTTTCTATCGGGCAGTCGTACCGTTCACTTGATCTGAGATTAAGAAATCTTCGATTTCTATCTTCGTTAAGTAAGTCTATCGCGAATAAAGTTGGTTCTGCTATACGTTTGCAAAAAATAAACTCAAAAGTGCAAACCGAATTACCTCAAAGTAATTCAACCAAACATCCAGCAGAGTTCCGTTGCTGCTCTACGAAATAGACGGAGAAGCAGTCGACAAGAAAGCACCTTTATTGCCCTTCTAAGCAAATAAAGGTAGGTTTTGACGCAGTTCGCATAAAGCTGATAAGTGAAAATTCGACACGTCTTAGCAGCCTAGCATAATAAGCACATTCTAACTTTTTTCCAACCTACCCTTCGCTTTAGTTCGGGACGTAACAGCTGATTTGGTGGCAGTGGTGGGATTGTAACTTCCGCTTAAATTCAGTGCTCTAATCTAAATTTATACTCGATGTTTCTTGTGAATTATTATTAGTACACCATTAAGCTATTTCCCTTTAATAGTATAATCAATGAATACATAAAACAGGCCAAATTTGGAAGTACTCAACAACAGCTTCGATTTCGATAATTTTTTTTAACTTTGTTTTTTCATATTATTTAAAATCAGAAAACTTTCGGAGGGGTCAAATAATTATTGATATTGTTTAAACAATATTTATGATATTTATTAAAAAAATTAAGTGTTGTCCCTATTTTTTTCTGTAAATCTCTTTATATAGTAATTTTAAAATCAAAAAAAGTTGTTAAAATAAATTGTATATCAATAATTATATATTTACATCGTACAAATTTTCTTTGTGGGTCAAGAAACATGTACGTGTTTGACACACTACTGCGTTATATTTTGTTAAAAATTTATCTTTTAAGGTATAAAATTAATCATTTTGTTAAAAAATTCCTCTATCGGGTTAAAAGTTAAAGTACTTTGTTGAAAATTTACTGTTTGGTGCATGGCTTTAGTTGAAAATTGATATCTTTGGTTGACTTTTTTTTTTAAGTCCTTGACTTTTGTCTGATTCTTTATTTTTAAAATGAAAATTAAAATATTTTAGATAAAGATTCGTCACTTTAGTTAAAAATTCATCAATTTGACTAAAACTATAACTATTTTTTTAAACATTCGGTTTTTTGTAAAAAGTTAACTTTTTTGATTGAAAATTATAGCATTTTATTGTTTGGTAAAATTTATTTTTCTCAAAATAAAATGCAACTATGTGACCAAAAAATTTTTTTTATAGACGAAAATCCAATAGACTGTTTAAAAAAGCATTTCTTTTTAATCGTCTTTTTCCAAAAAATTAATCTTCTTGGTTGAAAATTCATGTTTTCAGTTAAAAATTAAATTATTTAGTATAAAATTATTCTGTTTTGAGAATAAGAAAGTTTTGTACACATTTATTTGGATTTTTTTTTAAATTTCAATCAATTGTTATTCACATTTATATTTTCCATGTGTTTTTGGACGGCCAATTCTGAATACTTTTGAATACCCTATAATATTTTTTTGCAAGGATTATAGTTATTACTAAAGCTCTGGAATAATTGATTATAGATCATTTTGATCTCTTCGAGATATTATCATGAAAAGAGACCATGGAAAAGTAATTTTGGAAAGCAATAGTTTCAGAGTTGTTCATAGATATTTAGGGAAAAAAAGGTAATAAGTTGTTAGAGACAGTAAAAAATGAACAAAATGTCCACGCGGCCTGGTAATGAAAAAGGTAATGTATATTCGTTTAACTCGCATAATAAACAAGCGTGGTATTGTTATTATCCATTGCGATTAATCGTCTACGATTAATCATATCTCTGATACGCAGAATATTAATGAAAATTAAATGTTCTATTTTTTGTGTATGTGAGTAAAGCACTAAATTATTTACATCATTAAAATATTTCAAAATAAAGGATAAATAAGTCTTCATAAAATTTTATTTATTTAAATTTCATTACATTTCTATTACTGTCTGATATAGAATATTAAATTTCTCACTATTAATTGCTTGAATACTAAATAAATAAATAAAAACATCAATATGAATAAAAAATAGAAATACTTGTTTGCTTCCTCCAAAAGGTTTCTGATTTTGAATAATACAAAAAAAACAAAAAAAAAATAAAATCGGAGCTGTTCTGGAGGACTTCCAACTGAAATGCTTCGTCGACGCTACTATAAGGGTAGGCGTGACTTACTCAGTGGGGAAGGGAGTAATGCGATGAAGGGGTTATCGAATTTCTATATTGATCTAGAATTCTTGTGTTATTTAGCTTTCTAGCAATCACTTTAAGTGAACAGCCCCACAAAGTCATTATGCCAGGATTCCCAATTGGGTCCATTAGTATCCAAGGTCTTTTGTTCAAGGCCTTGTTTACTCTACTGACACTATTTTCATTAACTATTTGCCGCCATGCTTTTCTGTCCTAGCATAATTCTCAAGATTTTTTCACGTCCATGCATTTTTTCATGCAAGCTCTCGTGTTTCTGTTGCTTCTTATGTCTCTTCTAACTAGGGTCTCAGATACACGCGATGTACCTCTACATTCTTTGCGAGCCTTCGATTGAATCTGCCATGAAAACCTCATCATCTGCATAAACCTCAAAATTATTAATAAGCCTACGTAATACACTGAATAAACCTTGTATGAATTCTTTGTATCACGATTTTACAAGTAAAGGGCTTAAAACATGAAATGATTTCAAAATGTTATTTAACATTCCGCGAATTTAAAGTTATGCTCAATATTTACGTTTTCAGTTTACATACCCAATTTCTTTAAAATTATTAATAAAATTAATTCCGTTTGAGTCGAAAACAGTAACAAAGGAAAATAATTTAATTTATTCGGAAAATGTAAACCCTTCTACAATTTTAAATCCTTTTTATGAATTTGCAATAAATTAAAAGCAGAAATTATTGCAAGTTAAAGATAATTTTAAATCTTACAATAGATTCATTCTTTATAAACGTATTCAATTTTATAAATCAATCTAATTTATATATTAACTTTAATCCATCAAGCAGAAAAACAAATAAAAATATTTTCGAAATTTTATTTTAAAATCAGCGTTTTTAATTACACGTGACTCTGACATTAAAATTCGCACAAGCAGTTCATCCAGCCTATGACAACTCGAGCAATCGTTGCAAAGGTAGATGCAACCATAGCCATCGGATCCATACACACGAAATGTTTCTCTTCGTTCCTAATGAAAAATAATCGTGTAACATTTACTGTTTTTTATACTTTAAGACGGAAACACACAGTGGGGAAAAAGTAAATTTTTTGGTTCAAAATACGATTCCGTCTGAACCTGTGGACCGATTAGAATGTTTAATTTTTTTTAAGCTGATTAAATATCAAAGTAAGTGGTCCACCCTGATTTTCAATTTAGTTAAAAATTTTTCTTATAAAAAAATACGACAAAAAAATTACAATTTCTTCTATTTGACGTTCCCAGTGCTCGTCAATGATAGGAAAATTGTTGTAATCACCGACGTTTCATAGATTTACATACATTATTTAAGGATAGCCCATTATGATTAAATAACCATAACAATTTTTTATTTACGAATTATTTGTTAAAAATGTGTTTTCTATAATTTTCAATAATACTTGTGTGAAAGGTGATTTTTAGCGCACTGGACTTTTCTCACACGCTTCGAACGTCCGAAAAACATCTCGTTCGCTAAATAAATGCCTCTCACACGGTATCTAAATGTACTACTTTTTCTTAAATTAAAACGACTGATTTTGAAAAAAAAAACAAGTTTTCACGTCGACAAATGCCCGAATAATGCATTTTTAATTAGATTTGTTTAAAAAAAAGATAAAATTATTCAAATAATTATGAATGTTTTCTTAAATTATTGTAAAGTTCCTAATTAAAAGGACTGACATTGAAGAAAAACGTTTTTTTCGTGGACAGATGCCTGAATAATACATTTGTTCTTTAAAGTTGATAAAATTATCATGAAATACCCAATTTAAAGGACTGACATTGGAAAAAACGAATTTTTCCGTCGTTAAGTTCTCTAATAATGCAATTTATTTATTAAATTTGTTTGATAAAATAATAAAATTCATAAGGAAATTATGAATTTTCCGAAATTATTATCAGGTTCCTAGTTTAAAGAAAATGACATTGAATAAAAAACGAATTTTTCTGACGACAAATGCCTGATTAATGCACTTGTTCATAATATTGACAATAATATTCTTAAGAGACATTTTTTTCATCAAAATGTTATTTACATTGAAATTTCTTGCAATATAACTTTAAGAAAATGTTAAATTATTGAAAATTATAGAAATAACATTTTCAACAAGTAATGCGTTTTTAAAAGTTTTTTTGTTTATTGTATCGTGATGGAATATCTTTATACCATATAATGTAAATCTATGAAACTTCGGCGATATAACAGTTTTTCTACTATTGAAGACCCACGGCGAACCTCAAATATAGAAAATTGTACTTTTCTCGTCATATTTATTTATAAAAAAAATTGAAAAACGAAATTAAAAATCAAACACGAGAACTTTCATTGAAAATTTATCAGCTATAAAAAAAACATCCAAATCAGTTCACAGGTTCAGCCGGAATCGTATGTTGAACCAAAAAATGTACTTTTTCCCCACTGTGCGGCAGTAGTTTTCCAGTGATATGTACGCGTTACAGCCAGACCATTTCTCATATTATAGCAGCGCTTTCAAACACTCGCGTTTAATAATATTATTATTACACCATTAAGTCATTTCCCTTTCGGGGTAGGCGTGACTTACTCGGTAGGGGAAAGGAGTAGTGTGTGGATGAGATAGAGAATTTTCAGATTGATCTAGAATTCTTGTGTTATTTAAGTAAATAACACGTCCGTTCCGCAACACTGCTCCGACCCAAGGGTCTGATCAATCTCTCTAGCAATCACCCTAAGCGAAGAACCTTACACAGTCGTTATGTAAGGTTCCCCACTTGGGTCCATTAGTGGTCAAGGTCTTTTGTTTCAGGCGTCATTCACTCTACTGACACTCTTTTTTTAACTATTTGCCGCCATAATTTCCTGTCCTGGTATACTTATCTAGCTTCTTTTATGTCCATGCATTTTTTCATGCAGGTTCTCGTGTTTCTGTGACTTCTTATGTCTCTTCTAACTAGGGTCTCATTCACACAATCTAACCATTCTTCCTGCGGTCTACCTCTGGGCACACTGTAATTTACTCTACCTTGATACACTTGTTTCGTTAGTCGTTCATTTGGCATTCTCTCAACATGTCCGAACCATCTTAACCGATTTATTCCCCATGTGTCTACTAGCGTCTCTTCTGCACCACATTCTTTTAGAATTATCTCGTTACTTACTTTATCCATCAGGGTTTTCTCGTATATTAAGCGCATGAATCTCATGTCAATTGCGTTAATTTTACTCTAATCTTTTTCTTGATAAGTCTATGTCTCGCTACTGTATTAGTACAGTCGGTACAAATATAGTATTATGTATTGCCATTTTAGCTTTATTTGATATATTTTTACATCTGATGAGGGACCTGCTCTACCACTAACCTTCCTACCTTCATTTAAGCTTGTATCTAATTCCTCATCTATCTTCCCTTCCCTAGTAAATAAGCTACCAAGGTATACGAACTTATCAACTTGTTCAATTCTCTCATGATGTAATAAAATATTGCATAGTGTTTTCTTATTCTTTCCTTCGACCACTATTGCTTTTGTTTTATTTGCGTTAATTTTGAGGCCCATGCTCTTCATGCTTGCATCTAGTTTATTCAACATTATTTGTAAGTCTTCGATAGACTCTGCCATAACAAACTTATCCCCTGCGAACGCTAACCCACGTACCTTTACTATTTCGAGATCCACACCCTCTTCGTCGAAGAGAGCCATTCTCAACCACTTGTCCATAAATAATATAAATAACCATGAAGACATAACGCATACTTGTCTAACTCCTTGAATAATATCAAAACAGTCACTCAGTTTTCCATTGACTCTTATACTCGCTTTGCTATCTGTATATGTTATTTTTATAGCTTGTGTGAGCCATCCATGGACTTCATTCTCTTTCAGGACCTCCCAAAGTTTACTTCTGTCCACCTAGTCAAAAGCTTTTTCTAGGTCAACAAATGCACAGAAAACTTTTTTTCCTACTCTAAAACTTTTTTTTGTTATTTGCCTGAAGCTAAATATTTCATCCGTACATGACCTTTCTGGTAATCAACCAACTTTGGACTTCCAAAGTCTGTGCTTCTGTTATTTTCATTACACTACGAATAAGTATTTTTGAATATATTTTACTTGCGGTGCTTACTAAGATAATCCCTCTGTAATTAATGCAGTCGTGAAACATAAATTTATCAATTCGCAAACTCTATGTGGTATGTACTCGCCACCGTGTTTAAGCATCTTTTTGGCAGATGGTAATAAAGCCTTTTTCTCCGCATTTTCTCCGCGCAGAGTTAGTAAAGGATTGCGAGAAAACATTGACACAATCAGTTTTCCAATTTGTCGGACACTTTTCCTGTCGAACCACGATTTGGGAAGCCATCAACATTTTTGGTCTCTTTATACCGCTTTACCCACTTGCTGACGAACGAC
>NC_046657.1:163994763-164019753 GCF_010883055.1 Belonocnema kinseyi
ATCAGGTGGTTTCCATATTTTTAAGACATAACAGACTAGGAAATAACAATTACATCCCAAGGACTGAGAAATTTTTTATTTTTGTTACATAGTGTTATCTTATTTTGGAATTCTATTCGCACATCCGGTTTCTGTAGGTTCTTAATTTTGATTCGCGTTTGTTTTTCTTTCTTGGTTCTCTTTTTTCTCCATCCCCGACCTAAGTTAATTTTTGAGATCAGAAGGTAATGATCAGTATTGCATTCAGGACCCCTCATGACCCTTGTATCTTTGACTAAGTCTCTTAGTCTTTCATCCGCAACGACAAAGTCAATTATACTGCGGCTATTTCCTGTAGACCAGATGTACATGTGGATCATTTTATGTCTAAACCAAGTATTTGTAATGAACAGACCCCTTTCTAAGCATAGACCAACTAATTTATCTCCGTTATAGTTTGTTCTTGGATCCTCAAAATTACCTAATACTCTTTCTGTATCCTGATTTTTGATACACAACCATCCGTTCATGTCCCCTAGTAGAATTATTCTTTCCCCATGTTCGCAAATATTTATTGTGTCATTTAAAGTGTCCCAGAAGGCGTCTTTTACTTCTCTAGGATCACTATCAAGCGGCGCGTAGCATGCTATGATAAATAGTCTTCTGATTCCCACTTTCACTCTAGTCCACAACAGTCTGGGAGATACGACACCATGGTCACCGAGATGCTGTTTTGCTCTTTCATTCAAAATCAGACCTATTCCTTGTTAACCATGTGATTCACAGTCGACTCCTGACCATATTTCAAATCCGCCTTTCAACACGCCGTTTTTTATGTCTTTAGTTTCGCATCCCTTTTTCTTTGTTTCGGGCACATATAAAATATCTAGTTTCTTCACGTCCATAGCTTCACGCAATTCTTTTACCTTGAGATCATTTACTCCCCTAGTATTACAAACACCCAGTCTCCATTCGTCGCCTGAAAAATGACCTATAGATTTTCCGCGTGCATGCCTTTTGTCATTAAAAGTTCCAGTCCTTTCCGAGGCTATTTTGTATTTTGTATGATTTATTGTTTAGATTACACGCCCAACTAACACCTTAATGAAATATTTTAATTCTGAATAAGGAACAAAACTTTTTCACAACAAATATAAATTTTCAACTGAGAATATTGAATATCCATCCAAACCGTCAATTTACAACAAGAAGTGAAGTTTTTGAATTTTCATTTAAAAGCATTAATTTTTATTCCAGAAGAATAATTTACAACCCAAGAAATGAGATATTCACACAATATTTAAATGTTGAAATACAATTTTTAAAATAATAGTTTAATTATCTGTCAGATAGATAAATTAATCACCAAGAAGATTATTTTTCTACCATAACAGACAAAGTTGCAAAAAAATACACTAATTTTTAATTAAAGTAAAATTTTCAACTTAAGAATAGTAATTTTCAACCAATCATAGAATAATCAAAAGTTCAGATCAAAAAATGTTTGAGGAAAAAATGGAACTAAATGTCAAAATTATAAACAAAAGCAAAAGGTTTCCGAACTAAACTGATTTAAATTTTCTGTAAATTCCACATTTTTTCGTTTTTTAAAAGATGTATTGATTTTGAAAAATGCGGGAAAGCTCTAAAATATCGAGCTTCGAAGAGATAATTTTTAAACTACGATATCATTTATTGATAGTTACAGTTTTTGAAAATAATGAGTTAAATTCAAATAATGCAACCTGCATGACAAATATGTCCAAGGAACATAAAAAATGGAAACTTAGAGAAAATTTAAATCAAGTTCAAATGTCGAATTAAGCTCTGCCTAGATGAATAGTGCAAAAATAATCGACTGGTGAAAGGAAAATTACGTAGAATCGCATATCATAATTTTAAAACAGTTTTAATTGTGGATAATGTGAAAAATAAAAAAATGTTAATAAAATGATGGGATGCTTTCCCAGTTTTAACTTGATTGAAACAGTAAGAAGGCTATATTGATAAATTGTTGACGTGAGCTACACTGTTTTCATTTACAAAATATTTCCTTTTGACTGTTTGAAAATATTTGAGAAAAATAAAAATGTTCCACAATCTTGAAAGTATAATGGATCAACATGGGATAATTATTTATTATAATAGTATCAATTATTTGTGAATATTCAGGATTCTCATCGACTACTTATGAACAAAGTTCCGTTTTTAGCAATTTAAACAAATATTATTTGCTTTAAATAAGCATCAGGTGGAATACGTATGAAAATGAGTACCTAGCGAAGGTTATCTTAAGGGTGGTTCCTACTTTGTTGGGCCAAAATCCGGCTGTTTTTTGGGAATATTTTTTGAGAAAAGTATAAAAGAAAGAAGGCTGAAATTTCCCACAATTTTATTGCAGTACTACAAAATTTGTTGGGTCGTAAAAAACTCTGAAGCGAAAAATCAAAATTTTCTTTTAATCTATACACTATAGTGCACAAGGTAGACTAGAATAAAGAAAAAAAAATTAAAAATGAGGAAGTTATGAGATTTTGAAAAATAATGATTTTTCACGTTTTTTTTAGTAATTATTTTTTTAAACAAATAATTTTCAATATTTTTTGATGATTGTAGTCTACTTTGTGCAGACACCTTCTGAGAACATATCAAAAAAGTTGCATAGCGATTGCTCAAATTTTGCGCCTTGTGGGACTTCCACCTACACGGAAAACGTGGTTTTGAGAAAAACGCGTTCGTATGTTTTTGGGGTCGCTGATTTCAAATCTGTCATCAAATTTTCAAAATTCATTTGTTTAAACAATTTTTATAAACAATGTTTTCAAACAAATTACAATTTTTGAATTATGCATATGCTTTCCATAGCTTTTGACATTGCTGATTTTAAATCTGGTACTATTTTGCAATAAAAAATTATTTCAACAATTTATTTAATAAAAACCATTGCAAAATGACTTTTTTCCTAGATGCTTATGATTTCCATGGTTAAAGCGGTCATAAATCACGAATTTGACATCAGATTTACAATAATCATTTGTTTCAACAATGTTTCAGAAAATGAGAGTACTTTCGCCTAGTCAGCTATGTCAGGTCCATACAAGCCACCTTCCTCATTCACGTGAAAAACAAGCCTAAAATCGGAATCAGTTTCGCCGCCGCAAAGCACCCGGCCGCTGCAGCCCAGCGCGTTTGACACCGCTCCATTCAGCGGCCCATAACTTTCGAAATTTTTAATAATTTGACTTGAAATTTTCCAGGTATATTTTTGAAACATATATCTATCCGAAAATAAAAGAAGAAAAAAAAACTATTATTTTGATCCAACAAAGTAGGAACCCCCCTTAATTGTATAGATTTTATCCTTAGGGATTGTCCACAAACTGCATTACTAGTTTTTAACGCTGCAAATCCGAGCCCTTCCACATTTGCCTCCGCGCACCTGTCTGTTACATAACCTAACAATATTTGTGTGCAGTGCTCTCTATCTCTATTGCCATTCATCCTCAGGCCTTGTCTATTTATAATATCCTTTTATTCTTCCAGATACCTCAAACATCCCACTACCTCTTTTTCACAGTTATTATTCTTCGGTCTTTCAATTGTAATTCCCTTCTCCTCCACTTCCTAAAAAATCCCATCCAATATTCCAGCCCGGATTCTCCTCTGTGGCACAACTGTCATGATCTCTTTTCCCCACCCAACCAGTATCTGTTCTATTCCTCCATAACCCCACATAGACATCTCTCCATTACCGTCCAGTTCCCTTTTTCACTTTTTTATATTAGATATTCAGCGCTCCCTTCCACTCTTATCCACGTATATTTACTATTATACTTCCATTGGATAATATTGTTATACAGATCCTGTAAATCTGTTTCTTCGGACTTTTCTTTTAGGGATAAATGAACTTTTTGTACCGTTTCATGCCGTTTATGACTGGCTAACCATGCCTATTTCTTATAAAGTATCTCCCCCTTTCCAATATCTTGCGATTCTCCCTTAAATGTTTTCTTCTGTACCACGTATTCTTTCATCTACACACGACTTTCACTCTTTATCGATTTCTCTTTAAAATTACATGATATTTCTTCTGCGTTCCCCTCATCTTGAATCTATCTACTTCTTTCGTGCATTTTCTTAACCCTAAGGTATACTTCAGACATCTGTTGTGCACTCTCTCTACCTCTTAATACTCTTTTCATCGCTAGATCTACACACCATACAACTTTCCGCTTTGTCCCCAATGATTGAAACATCATTAATCTTCTTCCAAAACCATCCTTCCACACTTTGACACCAACATTCTGAACTTTCTTCATTAACAAGAACGCTTTTTCTAATATTTTAACGATTATTTTTTTCCCTTCCTGAACTTATTCATAAATTTTCATATATTTGCTTCTGATTTGATGTTTCTCATTTCGTTTTTGAACTATCTCTATTAGATTGCTTACACTCTTTTATCCGGAGAAATTCCTTTATCCTAAAGCATTGTTTTTTCCTAATCTTCTTCTATTCCTATTCCACAAAATTTAACGCCTTCCTTATTTTATTTGAATTTCTCTTTTAACCGATCTGCCCATATCATCTTCTTAAATCTCCTGACAACCACTTAATGAATTCTATTGTTTTTCTTCTATCTATCCCGACAGATCCTCCCATTCATTATTTCATACCACATCTTTAAGTTTTCTGATAATCCTCACCTCTTCTTTATAGAATTCCCCTTATTTATCTGCACTGGTATTCCTTCAGCCTCTAATACAAGGATTTTCTCCTCTTCCTCTAGAATTCTGTCATCTACCCCTTTTATTATTTCTTGCACGCCTTTCTCTTCATATACTGTACTAGGCAGTCTGAAAAGTCCCTGAAAAATGAAACACGGAGACGTTTTTTTTGGCCAAAGTCGGTTTTATTTTTCAACATACTCTCCTTTTAGGTCGATACAGCGAGTCCAACGATTTTCTAACTTTTTGATACCGTCCGAAAAGTACTCGATCGGAAGGTCTCCTAAATACGCCTTAGTTTCAGCTATGAGCTCCTCATTTGAGTAGAAACGCTTACCGGTGAGCCATCTCTTCAGGTTAGGGAACAAGTGATAGTCGCTGGGGGCCAGGTCTAGTGAATACGGTGGCTGAGGAACCAATTGGAAGCCGATTTCATGCAATTTTGCTTGTACAACTAAGCATGAATGAACAGGCGCATTGTCGTGATGATAAAGCGGTTTTTTCTTCTTCAAATACGGTCGTTTTTCGGCGATTTCGATTTTCAATCGGTCCAATAATGATGAATAGTATGCTCCGGTTATGGTTTTACCTTTTTCAAGAGAGTTCATGAATATTATGCTATGTGCACCCCAAATTACGGAGGCCATAACCTTTCCGACCTGTTGCGTTGACTCAGGAGTATATTAGTGGATCCAGGTTTCATCCATGGTTATGGATTGGCGCAAAAACTCGGTCGGCTGACGCGAAAATAATGCCAAATTCTGCTGGGAAGTTGTCACACGAATTCGTTTTTGGTCCACTGTGAGCAAACGCGGCACCCATCGCGCGCAGAGCAGGCCTACAGCAGGCAGATATGCCTACAGCATTAGCTACCTCTCTCAATTTCACGTTGGGATCATTCAACATCATATCATGGATTTTTTCGACATTTTCTGATGTAGTGACCTCTTTTGGACGCCCAGATCGTTCAGAATCAACTGTGCTCGTACGGCCACAACGAAACTCGGTAAACCACTTATGAATCGTTCCAATCGACAGTGCAGAGTCCGGATAATACTTATCCAGCTTGGCCTTGGTCTCGGATATCGTTTTCTGGCGAAGATAGTAGTGTTTGATCAAAACTCGAAACTCAGATTTTTCCATATTAAAAAAAAAACTCGGAGATTAGTCGCTTCTCAGTGCTGTAACTTGTAAATGCGTAAACATAAATGGCTGAAGTTTTAACAGGCGTCATTTGAAGGATCATGCTCGACGAAAATGGTTCACATTAGTGAATACTAATGCCATCTCTTAGAATTTTCAGGTACTTATCAGACTGCCTAGTAATTATTATATACCTTCCTTTTAATATTTTGATTATCATTTCCAGTATACCCTTCTCTGCCAACCCTGTGTATTCTCTTCCTCAATTATGTCCCTCATCCCTGTAAGTATCCATTCCTTCGCTCCTCGTTTGGTGCGTGATATTTTTGCCTTCTGTAGACTCTATCTAAAATTACTCGGGAGTTTCCGTTCGATTTTTTCCACTCTTGTTTTGCTACCCACGTTTTTATTAAACCCATCATATCAAATGTTCTAATGAAACCCCAGAATTCTTTATCTTTCTCTTTGATTCCCGCCTCTTTCCAAAACAAATCTCGAAAAGATTCTTCTCTATTCTCCTTATCTCTGAGCTTAAGACCTCTTTTCTCTTCTACGAAAACTCTTCCTCTGCCAAACATGCAATCAAGAATGTCTGTTTCTTTTCCGTTTTCAAGAAATTTCCCCTCTTCTCGATCTTTGATTTAAATTTTTTTGTTAAACCTTCCCTAATATTTATTATCTTGTTGAATGTTTGTATTTTTTCATTATATTTAACGTTTTATATATATATATATATATTAATATATTTTCTGGTTAAAATATCATCAGTAGACATTTTCGTGAGAATTAATTTTTTTTATTCAACTACCTGGTTGAAAGTTAAACTACTTTTTTAAATAACATTTTTTGTGAATATTTATTGTTTTATTCCGAATAATAGCAGTTTGAGGAGAAAAATCCAGAATTTTTTGTGTAAATTTCATGTATTTTTTTGAAATTCGGTTAACAAATTTCATAAACGCAAAAAATAGAAACTTAACGTTAATCAAATAATCAAATATTTTTTACCTTGTCTACTTACAACCACAGACAACATACATAAAAAAGAAGTCAAATTTTATATAAAACAAATAATCTCTAATTAAGATAAGAATTTAAGGGCATGTGATACTTACAGTTTCCCCGGCTTTTTCCGACAAAAATGAAAATTTTAAAAAACTGAATTAGGAAATGCTATAAAATATCATGACAAACGTTTCCGAACTCTTGTTTGAGGATTAATAACAAAAAAAATTTATTGTGCAAAATAAAAATTTTATGCATAGGCATTATTTTGAGGTTTCGTCGTTTTTCATCTCTGCCTTTCCGATGATCTGGAAATTATTTATGAAATAAACTTTTTGCTTGGCTGCAAGCAAGGTTAGTTCCGGGAGCTTAGTTACTATGTTTATTTGTGAGTCCAAAGTTTTCGGCCAAAAATATTGTGTAGTTTGGAAGTAACGCTCGGGTGAATTGTAACACACATAACCTTAAATATATACACACGTTGTTAGCAATACCAAAAAATTTTTAATAAAAAAACACACAAAAAGTGTGCGATGACGTCTGTTAGCAAGTTCGCTATCATTTCCCAGATTTTGAAGGCAGAATATTTCTTATCTTAGGAAAAAATCCGGGGGAATCTAACACTGAAAAAATCGATACTATTTCCTAAGCGCTATGCTAATTAATCATATTTTGCTAAATTAAAACTTTTTTTAATTAACCCATAAAAAAGTGTGTGGGGACGTCCGTTAGCATGTTCGCTATCATTTCCCAAATCTTTAAGACAAAATATTTATTATTCTATAAAAAAAGCCGGGGTAACCTAAAACTGGTAAAATCGAAAATTTTCAAAGTATCACATGCCTTTAACTAATAAGAGACACAAATATTTGAACAGTTGTTGATTTTTCTTAGAGCGTCACTGCAGCGTCTTCTGAGAGGAAAAATCGTTAATATTTTTAAGTGATCAGTTTATATACTTATACGAGAAAATATACATAATTTTTAGAATATATATATAAACCTATGTTAACTATATATTTTCATAAATATACCAAATTGTCGCTTCAATAAAATAATCAATCTCCTAAATAAAATTTTTTTATTTTGTTTCGTAACAAAAGCATTCACTTTCTGCCACCATTTGAGCTTGAACAACAAGTAGTCAGTTTTTTCAGGAAAGGTGTTTTCTTCCCCACAATGGGTTTTAAAAGTCCGGTCCAGATAACGCCACTTGGATATGATATAAGAATGCGACCATACTTTCCGACGTTCATTGTGGGCGTTTTGACCTTGTACTTGTCAAAACTCTTGGCATAATAATAATAATAAGCCCATCCGAAGTGTACGACAACTTTCGTTGTTCTATTGTCGGTATGAACGCTATGACTCTCCGGCACTTGTTGTACATGTTGTTCCTCTTGTTGTGTTTGCGATGTGATAGGATTAACTGACATATAACGACTGTTCCCGGGCGTTACTGTATAAACGTGATACGTAGCTGTATTTCTCGTCTCTACTTCATTCATCCACGAAGGTGTTGACTCATCAGAGTCGCTCATCTTTTCGATGTTTACAGTTATATGATCTCTTCGATTTAATGATATCACAACCTCTCTTTCCCTTAAAGTGCCAGGACTACCATTTGCACCTAATTTTGGAAGAAAAAAATGCACATCAATAAAGTTCTTGGACATCAATATATTCAACTTTTAGGAATTGAACGGGAAAAAAAATCAAATTACGTTGAAAAACTTTGAAAAAATTCGAAAAATTAATGATGATTCAAAAGAGTTCAGCAAAAATATATAAGAAATGTATTGAGTTCTGGTGAACTCTAACGAATCTCGAAAATTCAAGATAATTAAAGATAGAAAAGTATTCTAGCCAATCGAGTAAATTAAAGTGAGTTTAACAGAATCATGAAAATAATCACAAATGCTTTAATACAGAACGCATACCCGCTTGATGAATATATATGGGTCATTCCATGTCAGATATACAATTAAAAATTGTTTGTTATACCATTTTTGCCCCTTATTCTTGAAAGGAAAATAAAAGATACGTATTTTCTTAGTTGACTCTGATAAGGAAAATGTCTGAAATATCAATTTTTTATCTGTCGACCAAAAAGAGTTGGTTCTTTTTTAAATGTTTCGTAAATTTTCCAATGTTTTAAGTAAAACAAATGCACTATAAGATTATATAGTGCAATGTGGTTTACTTTAAAGTCCATGTGTAATGATTAAAAACTTCGTTTTTCAAAACATCTTTTGCAACAGTTTTTTTAAAACAATTACTATTGTTTCAAAATGGGCATCTTGAAATTAAATGATTTTTTTGTAATTTTTCACTGTAACATCTAGAATACAGCCTTAGGAGTTATAAGTTGACGGTTCAATATTTTGTGAAATAAAAATAATTATATCTGATAGTGCGCATTATTCGCGCGGGCGACAATATTCTAGATCCTGCAGCGAAAAATTAAAACATAATTATTTGATTTCAATGCACATTTTGAAATAATACTAATTGTTTAAAAAATCGTTGCAAACAAATTTAAAAAAAAAAGTTTTAATCATCAAACATGGACTTTAAAGTAAACCATATTTCTTGGGCCAAAAGATAAAAAATCAATATTTTAGAAATTTTTCATATCAGAGTGAAATTAAAAAATATGTGTCATTTTTTCCTTTCAAGAATATGGGAAAAGATTTTTATAAAAAAAAATTAGTTGTTAATCTGACAAGGAATGAACCATTATGGCACTTTCGAATGATGCCGAAATATCTTTACTTCAAAAAAGAATATTCCCATTCTATGAATACAGTGATTATTTTACAATGAAATTTGTTTTTACTGCATGCAGATTTTTAGTGTAATATCGAAATTTGAATAACGTGTTCTCATTATTCTATCAAAAACGAATTCCTGGAGAGTGATAACGTTTGATCGCTTAAATTCTGTTTTCTGTCATGTTTTATCAAATAGAGAGCAATGACATTGTGCGTTCAACAACATGTTTACTACTGTGAGATTGAAAAAAGCCAAACGACCATAAATATATGCGTATGTATGTTGATCTAACGTTATCGTTTTTGAGGCTTCAATTTTCACTTGAATTTATAATTATTTCCTGTTATTCAAGATATATTAAGTTCCTCAAAGGTCAAAGGATCGACAGCTGTAATTTTGTAATTGTGAACTCTCTTTTGTTACAGCTCTTTCGGCTGTAACGAACACATTCTTATTACGTATCTCATGCTTCGCACTCGAATTTTTCCAAAATATCAACTTTTCTACATTATACTTAACAGTTTTTTATCAAATATAATATATTTTTTATGTAACTGTTCCCGGAATTGCTTATTCAGATATTGCAAAAGAAAGAAAAAATTGTATTTATTATGATTTTTTTTTCTTATTTTGCTTTAAATTATATTCTAAGCTGCGCTGAAGCTTGTATCATGTCGATACATTTTTATCATTTAAATTCATGACATGCATGAAAATTGAATCATACTAATTGTTATTTCCTTGATTTTATAATTTTCTTATTTTTAATCTTGTTTTTTACGATTGAAGAAAAAATACTGCGCATCTGCATAGGGTTTTGAATTTCCATCCAAAAAGCTAGTTTACGAACTCGTTCTTTCTTTTTAGGTATAAAAAATGTGCCAAAGCAGAATCCAATCTGATCAAATTTTTGAAAGTGATCGTGCCTACAGAATTCAGACTACAGAATACAGACTACAGTCTACAGACTTCAAAGAAACAGATGGTCATATGGACAGACCGACAAACACCTTCGTAAAAATTGATTTTTTCTGACTCAGAGTATCTCAAAACGTGGAGATTTGATAAATAGTAGTAAAAGCGACAGTAAGACAAAATTCGTGTACAAAAACCTTTGTTCAAATAAGTATTTTTTCTAAGTTATATTTTTTTCCTAAAAATAAAATAGCCACACAAAAAAATCCTTTTTCGTCCCTGGAGGTCTGACCATGTTTAGAATATGTTTATGGGCTTGCTGAATATGAATCCGAGGACTGAAAATCACCAGCATGTCAGGGTTTCGACATAACCTTCAAAATACCTCCTAATCTGAGCTGTTTAACAATTCTTCGTTCACGAGTTTCCTTAAAAATCAAAGTTTTTGCATGATGTACTTTTTTACACTACGGATTCGGATGCAGCCACCCTAAAAACATATAGTAAACATGGTCTGATCCCCGAGATAAGAAAAAAAATGTATGCGATTTTTTTAGGTTATGTAAAAAACCCCTAAACTCCTGGCATTTGTTGGACTACGGATTCGAATTCAGTGATCCAAGAACATATAATAAACATGGCCTGAACCACGAATTAAAAAAAAAAATTATGAAGTTTTTGAGATGATGTCAGAATCCTGATTCAGATGCGGATTCAGCGACCCCAAAAAAGTAAAGGAAACATAATTTGACCTCCAGAAAAGGAAAAAGATTTGCTTGTGTGGGTGAGTAATGTTTCCTTGTTTATAAAATCTACTGATTATGTGTTTTTATTAAACTTTTACTCGGGTAAACCCGGTTATATATTATAGCTACGGACTAAGTCAAGTGACTGATGAGATTAGAATGTTATAAGTTAATTCAAATAATTTAATACGATGGTTGAAGCCTCCTGCGATGATGTTGTAGGTAAACATTTACGAGCGGCGAATTAATTACGAATTAAATTATATTAATTATTAATTAATAGTTAATAATTCATAATTGTATTATAAATAATGATAATTATTATTCATAAAACCGTAGAAGACTTTTTCTGCCCAGCCAACTGATTTTTGATACGAAAAAGAATTGAAATTCAATCAAGCTTCCTGTTAGTGATAGTTTAAAAATTATTATTATTATTATTATTTTGAACTTTAAGTTAGTGAATTTACAATGTTTAGATTGTTTGAATTTAAGAGAGTTCTAAAAAACTAAAAAAATAAGAAAGAACTAGAAATTTTTTGTAAAATCTGAAATTTTAATTTGATACTGAAGCCTACACAATTTGAAAATATTCTAAAAATCTTTAAACCCTGTAATTAATTAATTAATAAATTAAAACTGGGTTACTTTAATTCTTTAGAAATGAGCAGCTGAAACGGGAAGATTTTTAAAAAGAAAACGTGTTTGAAAATATGCGTGTAAAATTAGTTATAAATACTGAATTATTAATACATTATGTCCAACTTACACTCAATCAAATCGAAAAACCCGACGAAGAGAAAGATGAAAATTTTCTCAACAATCTCCATTCTCTCAGAATTGACTGAATCGTAGATAACTGAAAATTAACCTTTCTCGAATTGCTGATGGAAAATGCGATTAATTATACTCAAACTTTCCTTATTTGCTAGATTTACTATTTATGGAACAGTACAGAACCTTCAAATTCATTAAAAATTGAAGCATGTGCTATGAAGGCCGATACGTTAACAATAATATTGATCAGGTGAAAAATAGTGAGATAAAGATGCAAAAAGGGATAAAAGGAGTTTAATATACCATGAATAAATGATGCATAGATTCTTTAACAAATGTGTTAAACGAATACATTTTTTGTCATGAATTAGTGTAACCAGTACATGGGTCATAAGCCTTCACTTGAGGAAAAAGTGACAATTTGTTTCTTACTAAAAGAATTTGTGTAAAGAAATATTTCGAAAATCTCGCTCTCATTGTTGTTCAAAGCCACCTTGGATTTTGAGTTACTTGACATTTCTCCATCTAGGACATTTTAAATTTTAAAGTGAAATCTTCTGCTCTCATTTAATTTGTTCGCAACTACTGCTACTTTAATTTTTTAGATAGATTTTTTACATAAATATATATGTTTTTGGATTAATGTCTATTCAAATTCAGAAAATTTGTATTTTTTTATCGTTTATACCTTATACTATAGCTAATAACATAATTGTAAAGTTAAAAAATTGGCTGCTTGTCAAATAAAAGGGCACGTCCCGTTTCGATATGATGCTTAGCTAGTGCATTTCAGCTAGTGCATTTTATTTGTTAAAACAACAGTTATCGCAAAAACGCACAATACCTTTTTTAAAAAATACATAGAGAAGCAATCGAAATTTTAAAACGCGCTAATGACATCAATAGCGACGACGGATATAATACCTATGCGATTTGGCGCTCTGGCAAATCACATGCATCGTAGAATGTATACATAGAACAAAATAACCTGATATATTAGTTTCAGGTCAGTCCTGAGGAAGTGAACTGCAATGTTTACGAAGTGTCGGAAATATTATTTTGATTCTCAAAATATTCATTTGGGTGTTTTTTATAGGTGTACGCAATTAGCCGTTAGTAAGGTAAATGTCCCAGTCTGGAAGTATTTGAGCATTTGTGAGGCGTATGCTGCTTTTAAAAATATTTTAAATCTTATAAATCGAGAAAAGTTCCTAATATTGCACAGTTGGAACATTTTTTCGTCAATATCATGTTTGCTAATCGATATGATCAAACAATGTTCACTGAATAATAACGAATATTCCATGCTATTTCGATGAACCGATTTGGGCGAATAAATTTGTTCTCTCACCCAGTTTGGATAAATTGAATGACCCAATTTGGGTGAGTTATACCATGATTGATTTCCTAGAGCAGCGGGATATCGTTATTGATAAGTACTAAGACCAAATTTAAGTTGCAATCACAAATGTAAAGATTTTAAGGTACACATTTTTTACATAATAAATCACGTACTTAAAAAAAATTATCGCTTACATTTTGAAATGGCTGTCACATTGTCATTGAAATCATTTCCCTTTATATTTATCAATTAATCAACACAAATGCATAAAACAGACGCCATGGCAGGAGAAAGCTTTAAGAAATAAAAATGTTTGCTTGTTATCTAAAAAACGCATAATTTGTATGCAACCGTATTGTGGGTAAACAGTCGCACAAATTCCTCCAACCATTTTTCCCTCCGTATGGAGGAAGTAGGTAATATTAATAACATCTGTGTCTAATTGCCGACAGTGTGTCGTTAATGCTAGCATGCATCAGCTCCTTGTGAATGTTGTAGACAACAAGATCAGTTAAAAGGTGGCATTTTGGATAAAGGATAGGATGTCCCGAACTTATGTCAACGTTTTTTATATTTCCTCTTACTCTCAGCAGGCCATCCTACATGCTGGGTATTGATTTTACAATTTTTAAACGTTTAGAGATTTTGTGGTGCATTGACAGTGCATGAGCTTCTTCTGGGAATTCTTCTCTTTGAATAGCTTGACACATTCCTTTCGATGCAGATCGGACGTCCTGCATAGATGATGCACCTGCATGATGAGTTCTTCTACGCAATTTATTATAAAAGCGAAAACAATAGGTAAGGTAATGGATAATTTGTATGAATTTCGGATACCGATTCCATAAGCTCCTTCCTTTCGCAACTATGCTAGTGAACACGGAGATTCCCCTTTTCTCAGGAGCATCTTCTTTGAATTTATCATCTGGTCAATTTGTTTCTAATTAATTAAACCAGATAGGCTCATTCTATTACTTTTGAGTGTTTAGAAAATCCGTTGGTAGTTGGCCTGTTGACATAAAATCCGCAGGATTTTTCTTTGTTGAAACGTATCTCCAATTAGCCGCATCAATGTTTCCTTGAATATCAGCTACTCTATTCGCTTCTAAAGTTTTGAGCTTGTAAGGTGGACAATCGATAGCTATTCTCTACATATAATGCCATAGAATTAAACATGAAAAGGATTGTTAGCGTGTTCTATTAGTAGAAGCATTTGTTCTACGTCCAGAACATGACTCTTGAGCACCAAAGGTGTTAGTGATGCTAGGCTACATGAAGTGCCGCTGGAATCAACTGGGAAACAAGGCTCCTCTGCGGCCCTATCCGCGACACGGAATAGAAATGCCGCAATATTGACAACTTCATGTTGATGCACCAGTCGTTAGTGAATCTGTGCCTTTTAGAACTCGGCTGGCTGTATCTAAAACCGTTCTTCGATAAAGAGGCTCTAAGCTCAGCAAACCTTTACCCTCTTTTGCTCGAGCGAGGTATATATGAGGTACGAAAGATCTGTGATGACCAGTTTGAATGATTATCATCATCTTCCGCCTGCTTCTGCCAAGTTCCTTCAACACATCGACGTTTCATTTGATTGCACCAAACATGTAGAGCAGTATAGTAGCGGCTGACATATTGGTCAACTGTAACTTTTTCTTCTCAGATAATTCGGAAGCCTACATTTTTCGGAAAATTATTATTATATAGATTTTATTGTTTATTATTGTATAAATTAAATTGCAATATAAAAATATAAAATTGTCTTTTCGGGTAGGATTTCAAATGCACTCACCTGCGCCACTTTCAAAATTGACAAAAAACCATAATCAACCCCTCTCATTACCACTTGCTACGATCCACTATTCACTGATGTCTCCAATTAACTTCAATTGCAGAATGAAAATGTTTAGTGATCTCTTCGTATACGATTTCAAATGCGCTCATATGTGCCGCTTTAAAAACTAACAAAAAACGATACTCAACTCCCTCATTTTCAGTTGTTATCGATCCATCACCCGATGATATCTCCAAATAAATTAAATCACAGTATAAAAATATAAAATTGTCGCTTCGTATAGGATTTCAAATGCGCTCATATGGAGCACTTTTAAAATTGACAAAAAACCATAATCATCCCCCTCATTACCACATGTTACGATCCGCTATCCAGTGATATCTCGAAGTAACTTAAATTGCAAAGTAAAGATTTATATTGATATCTTTTTCAGGGATTTAAAATGCACTTATATGCGTTAGTTTCGAAATTGACAAAAACCATAATCAACCCCCGCGTTACCACTTGCTACGATCCACTATTCACTGATGTCCCCAAATAATATTATTTACAAAAAGAAAATGTTTTAAGATCTCTTCTTATAGGATTTTAAATTCTCTTGTATGCATCCCTTTCAAAATTCATAAAAAACGATAATCAACCACCATATTACCACTTGTTACGATCCACTATCCGATGATATCTCGAAGTAACTTAAATTAAAAAATAAAAATTTATGATGATCTCTTTGTCTAGGATTTCAAATGCGCTCATATACGCCAGTTTCGAAATTAACAAAAAAGGAATAATCAACCCCCTCATTACCACTTGTTATGATCCACTATCCGATGATATCTCGAAGTAACTTAAATTGCAGTATACAAATTTATAATGATCTCTTCGCGTAGGATTTTAACTGCGCTCATATGCGCCAGTTTTATCGAAATTAACAAAAAACCATAATCATCCCCCTCATTACCGCTTGCTATAATCCACTTTTCACTGATGTCTCCAAATAACTTTAATTGCAAAGTGAAAATCTTTAATGATTTCTTCTTATAGATTTTCAAATTCTCTCATATGCGCCAGTTTCGAAATTGACAAAAAACCATAATCAACCCCCTCGTTACCACTTGTTACGATCCCCTATCCGATGATATTTCGAAGTAAATTAAATTGCAGTATACAAATTTATAATGATCTCTTCTTGTAGGATTTTAACTGCGCTCTTATGCGCCAGTTTCGAAATTGACAAAAAACCATAATCATCTCCCTTATTACCACTCTTTACAATGTCCTATCCGTTATCTCCAAATAAATTAAACTGCAGTATAAAAATATAAAATAGTCTCTTCGGATAGGATTTCAAATGCGCTCACATGCGCCACTTTTAAAATTGACAAAAAGCCATAATCAACCCCATAATTGCCACTTGCTACGATCCACTATTCAATGATGTCTCCAAATGACATAAATTGCAGTATAGAAATTCATAATGATCTATTCGGGTCGGATTTCATCCACTTTCAAAATTAACAAAAAACGGTAACCAACCCCCTCATTAACACTTGTTACGATCCACTATCCGATGATATCTCGAAGTAACTTAATTCTCAAAATAAAAATTTTCAATGATCTCTTCGTCTAAGATTTCATATGCGCTCTTATGGGCCACTTTTAAAATTGACAAGAAACAGTAATCAACCACCTCATTTTGAATTGTTATCGATCCACCACACGATGATATCTCCAAGTAAATTAAATTGCACAATAAAAATTAATAATGAAGTCTTTTTTCTAATGCTCTCATATGCGCCAGTTTCGAAATTGACAAGATACCATAATCAACCACCGCATTACCACTTGTTACGATTCACTATCCGATGATGTCTCGAAATAACATAAATTTCAGTATGAAAATTGATAACGATCTATTCAAATTGGATGTCAAATGCGCTCATATGCGGCACTTTCAAAATTAACAAAAAACGATAATCAACCCCCTTATTCGATAATCAACCCCCTTATTAACACTTGTTATGACCCACTATCCAATGATATCTCGAATTAACTTAAATTACAAAATAAAAATTTTCAATGATCTCTTCGTCTAGACTTTCAAATGCGCTCATATGCGCCACTTTCAACATCGAAAAAAAAGCATAATCAACCCCCTTATTACTACTTGTTACGATCCACAATCCGATGATATCTCTAAATAACTCTAATTGCACTATGAAAATTTATCTATTGTAATTACCTATTATAATCTATCATATCTATTATAATAATCTGTTATATAATTCATCTACTATAAATTTATAATTTATAATGATTTCTTCGTCTAGGATTTCGATTGCGCTCATATGCGCCACTTTCAAAATTAACAAAAAACGATAATCAAACCCTCATTTTCAATTGTTATCGATTCACCACTTGATGATTTCTCCAAATAAATTTAATTGCAAAATAAAAATTTATAATGATCTATTACTGCAGGGTTTCAAATGCGCTCATATGCGCCACTTTCAAAATTGACCAAAACACATAATGAACCCCTCAATCCTTAAACATTTTTATTTTGCAATTAAAGTTATTTATTTATAAATAGTGGATCGATAACAATTGGAAATGAGAGGGTTGATTACGGTTTTCTGTCGATTTTGAAAGTGTCGCATATGAGCGCATTTAAAATCCTAGACGAATAGATCATTAAAAATTTTAATTTTGCAATTAAATTTATTTGTAGATATCATCGAGTGGTGGATCGATAACAATTAAAAATGAGGGGGATGATTATATCTTTTTGTCAATTTCAAAAGTGGTGCATATGAGCACATTTGAAATCCTATCTTGAGAAATCATTGTGAATTTTTATACTGCAATTCAAGCTATTTGGAGACATCATTGAATAGTGAATCGTATCAAGTGGTAATGAGGGGGTTGATTATGTTATTTTGTCAATTTTGAGAGTGGCGTATATGAGCGCATTTGAAATCCTAGACGAAAAGATCATTATAAACTTGTATACTGCAATTTAAGTTATTTGGAGACATCATCAAAAAGCGGATCGTAACAAGTGGTAGTGAGGGGGTTGATTAGGATTTTTTGTCAATTTTAAAAGTAGCGCATATGAGCGCATTTGAAATCCTGCACAAAGAAATCATTATAAATTTTTATTTTGAAATATAAGTTACTTCGAGATATCATCGGATAGTGGATCGTAACAAGTGGTAAAGAGAGGGTTGATTATGGTGTTTTGTCAATTTCGAAAGTGGCGCATACGAGCGCATTAGAAATCCTATCGGAAGAGATCATTATGAATTGTTATTTATAAGTGGCGCTTATGCACGCATTTGAAATCCTGTTCGAGGAGACAATTCTATTTGTAAACTGCGATTTAATTTGTTTGGAGATATCAGATAGTGAATCGTAAGAAGTGGTAATGAGGGGGATGATAAATTTGTATACTGCAGTTTTATTTATTTGGAGATATCATCGGGTGGCAGATCGTAACAAGTGGTTGTGTGGGGGTTGATTTTTGTGCAATTATAGAGAACGTGCTAAAAATTGAGGTTTTAAATGTTTTCGTCTATAAAACAAGTAAGCCATGTCTATATCTATCAAATTCTTATTTAAAACAACAAAGCTTATACACCAAACCCAAAAACCCCAAACCTATCAACCCACAAACCTGAAAAACACAAACGCCAAACCCACAAACTTCAAATCTAAAAACCATGAACTCACAAACCTCAAACCTACAAACACCAAAACCACAAACTACAAACCCACAAACTCCAAACCCATAAGTCCTAAACCCTTAAACCCTTAACTAACTATACTAACATCCAAAAACCCACAAACCCCAAATCTGCAAATTTCACAGAACGACAAATCGTACATTCGCAAATCCTAAACTCACAAATTCTTGGTCTTCAAACCCAGAAATCTCTAAGCCGCAACCTCCAAACATACCAACTCTAATTCCCACATGCCCTATGTCCACACACCACACACCTTAAACCCACTAACTCCAGACTTACAAACCTCAAACCCAAAAACCCGAAAAATCTGTGACATAAACTAAATTCGTTGATATTGTAACTAATGTTCTCGCTCTTTGCCGAACCCAGCAATAACCAATACTATTCCGTTCTCTTTTATTCTTTTATTTTTTGTTTATTTTCTTTATTTTTTGTTTTTTAATGAATTATATACATTAATATGGCTATTGTCCTTTATCAGAGTAACACGTTGCTTTGCTTTCAAAAGATCTATGAATAGCTTTTTTTATGACTATGTTTGGTTTTGCGCATTAAGCCCCAGGAGTAGCCTGCTAACATGGATTCATTGCAAACTCCTTCCCATCTCTTTTCAACGTCTTTCAAGGTTGTATGCATTCTTTCACGCGATTCCTCACTAAAGTTACCCAAATTTTCAGGAAAGTATTCAATATGTGAATCTAAAAAGTATAATTTTAAGTTCACTAAGCAGTTCATATTTTTGAAAAGGGATACCATTTTATCAAGAACTGTTTTGTATTGTGGAGTTTTTCTATTTCCCATAAAAGATTTACTTACCTCTCTGAAACTTTGTCACGAATGCTGGTGTGTAACTGTCAAAAATTCTTTAAAATTTTTATCTTTAAAAAGATCTCGTATTTGTGGACCAACCAATACGCCTTCATTAATTTTTGCATCAGAAAGTTTTGAAAATTTTTCAAAAAGGTATCTAGAAGCAGCGTAGCTTGCGCTTTCACGCGCTTAACAAATTGTTTAATCAATCCTAACTTAATGTGAAGTGGAGGCAGAAATGCTCTTCTGACAGTTAGTAAATTTTTGTTTGAAGTGTTTTTAGAGCCGATTTCTAAATTGTTTATCGATGTCCACACTTTTATTTCGTTCCTGCTGTTTAGGTGCACGACTATCCCACTCACACAAAAAACAAGGGTATTTCGTAAAACCGCTCTGTTGCCCTGGCAAAATTGTTATGATTTTCAGATGTCCGAATACTAACCAGTTATGCTCATCGTATTTCAATTTTTCTAAAACAAATTCCAGATTCTCATATTCTTCTTTTTGTGCTTTTGCGCAAATTAGCATTTCTATTCTTTGCATTACTGCAGCTATTTCACATAGCGAATTTCTATTTTCAATTTCTAAATATAATATATATTATCTTCCAAATTTTGAAATAGTCTGTCTGTGGGAGTTACATCAAGAAGGGAAATCGGACAAGTATCAATGCTAGAACAAAAGAATATCATGAAATGTGTTTTAATATATCAAAAGAAAATTTAGAAACTACTGAACTTCAAAGATTGCATGTTCTTATTGTTAAACGCATATATTGAACTATGTTGAAGGACTTAAAAATCCGAAACTTTTTTCTGCTCTTGTGGTTCGAAGAAAACCTGAAAATCACAAAACTGATTGTTATTTCTGTTTGTGCAATACAACTGGTCACAATTCAAAAAATTTGAACATTATCGAATATACAAAAGTGTCTTCATTAACGTTTCCTTTACTAGTTTCAGTAGATTAAGTTTGTTCAAATCTTGAGATTAATTTAACGAATGATGATGAAATACAAGAACCTGCAAACAGCTTCCGAGAAGCAGTTGAAGATGATTATGACGAATTAGATGAAAATACATCTAAAGAAGGTAAATTCAATCAAGAAGAATTAAATGACTTAGTTCGAGATTTGGGGCTTTCAAAAAAGAATGCTTTAAGATTGAAAGAAAAAATATGCCTAACTAAAGGAACAAAAGTATTATTTAATCGCGATAGAGATCTAAAATTCAGAAAATATTTTTCTGAACAAAAGAATTTAGTTTATTCAATGATTTAAAAATTTTATTGTTGAATTTAAATGTATAAATTGCAATGCAGAAGATTAGCGAATTTTTCTAGATTCATCTACAAGAAGTTTCAAAACAATTTTGTTACATAATGGAAACGTAAACGCTCCAATTCCAGTAGCACATTACACGGTCCTAAAAGAAGAATAAAAAAGTCTGAAATTTGTTATAAAAAAATTATAATACGATTAGCATAACTACTTAGTATGCAGAGATCTGAAAATTATAACAATTTTGCTAGGGCAACAGAGCGATTTTACGAAATACCCTTGTTTTTTGTGTGAGTGGGACAGTTGCGCACATAAACAGCATCACGAAACAAAAGTGTGTCCATATAGAAAAAATTTAGAAATCGGCTCTAAAAACATTTTTAAAAAATGTTTCCACTTCTCAAAGGAGTATTGCTTCCTCCACTTCACATTAAGTTGAGATTGATTAAACAATTTGTTGGGGCCATGAAAGCATTAGATAGCGTTGATCTTAGATACCTTTTTAAAAAAATTTCCAAAACTCTCTGATGCAAATGTTAATGAAGGCGTATTTGATGGTCCACAAATACGAGATGTTTGGAAAGATGAACATTTTGAAGCAAAATAAACAACAACAAAAAATAAAAAAGAAGGAAATAGTATTTCGCCACCTCCTCATTGTTTATTGCTCGTTTCGGCAAAGAGCGAGCATATAAGTTACAATATCAACGAATTTACTTTATCTCACAGGTTTTTCGGATTTGTGGGTTTGAGGTTTGTGGGTTTGGAGTTTATGGGTTTGGTGTGTGTGGATTTATGGTGTGTGTGTTTAGAGTTGGTATATTTAGGGGTTGTGGGTTCAGGGTTTTGCTGGTTAGGGATTTCTAAATTTGAATAACAAGAGTTTGTCGGTTTAGTATTTGCACATGTAGGATTTTTAGTTTTGTGAGATTCGTAGGTTTGGGGTTTGTGAGTTTGTGGATTAGAAGGTTTGGTGTGTGTGGATTTAGGGTATGTGAGTTTAGAGTTGGCATGTTTGGGGGTTGTGGGTTCAGAGTTTGTGGGTTAGGAATTTCTGAGTTTAAAGACCAAGAGTTTTTAGGTTTAGGATTTGCACATGTGAGATTTGTAGATTTGGGGTTTGTGGGTTTGCGGATTTGGGGATTGTGGTTAAGTGGGTTTGGGGTATTTTGGTTTGGGATGTAAGCTTTCTTGTTTTAAATAAGAATTTGATAGATGTAGATATGTCCGAATTGTTTTATATACGAAAAAAATTGAAAATCTCCATTTTAGCCCGTTTTCTGCAATTGCGAAAAAATCCTGGCGTTCTGTAGGTAAAAGCTCAACGGATTCGAATTAAGCACCCCAAGATACTTGAGGTCCTGTGTTATCAAACTATCTGAATTAAATAATTAACAGCAATTAATAATAATTTTTTATCAGATAGAATAAAGTTTTTTCTCCTATTAGAGTAGATTATTTGAGAGGGATGATCAAAGATTTCGCAACTACAACTATCAGAAATTAAATAAAGAAGTAGTAGTAAACAAATTAAATCTTAGCAGCAGACTATATTTTTAAATTCCAGACTAAACAGATGGAGAAGTATCCATTCATTGAAAAGCCAATCTGACTTTCAAAACAATGAGTGAGAGAGTTTTTAAAAATTTGGTCATCCCAATTTTTTCAGATGAGAAGAAATTTATTTTTCTTTTAATTGTAATTCAAGGACTTTTACTTTGTATTAATTCAAAAAAGAAGTTAAATAAAAAAACACTTTTGATTTAGACATTACTTTTCTTTGGATGAAGGCTTACAAGCTTTAAAAGATAAGGCTATATGAAGGTTACAATAATTTATGACAAGAAATGCATTGGTTAAACAGATGTTCTTTGAATTTATACATTATTTATTTATAGCTTGTGAAATTTTCAACAAATGTTTGTTTCATTTTTGTCATCCTTTTTCACCTAATCATTATTACGATTAAAGTATCAACCCCTGTGACACATATTTCAATGTAAAATAAGTAAATACAGAAATTTCGAGATCCTGGTTCAATGTTTCTCCATTCTCTCAACGTACTATGAGAAAAAATAAAACGCTGTTTATTGTCTATTGGTCCAGTATTTTCGGTATATAACCAATCAAGTTTTTTATACTTCAGCTACCCCTTCTACAAGAGAAGCTTCTCTACAGGAGATGGCCTACTATATATAGTAGCATTTTTTAAGTGGATGATCAAACAAAGTTTTGAGATCAATTTTTAATTATCTTTTATTGAGTCCATTCAGAAAGAATGAAAGTTTTTACCGAAATTCTAGTCTTGATATTTGCTACTCTTTTCGATTTCATACGTAAGTTTGATTTAATATATTCATTAATTAATGTTTATAATAAATTTTACATCACGAATTATCTAAATTGATTCATAAAAAATATATAAAGACTTAACGTTTCACGAAATCAAGGATACAATTACTTTGAGCCGGAACGAGGTTGGGAAACGACTAAAGGGGAAAACATCATCGAAAACGGAGATTTTCGCCATATTTTTTTCAAGCGCTTACTTTTAGCTACACACAGAAAGCGGTCTACGTTAGAAAACATCTCAACAAATTTACGGATATTCGTTCAACATTCTTGAATGCGAAACATTTTTTTAAATTGTAAAAAATTTAATAAATTCCTTTTAACGGGGAATTATTTACTAATACTACAGTTTAGAAGAAATTAAGATCGGAAGCCGTATAATGGTTCTAACTCTGCACTGTTGTGATGTGTTTCATTGAAGAATGTTTGATGAATGTATGTACCTAGTATTATCAGTTAATATTTATGAATGCAGAAAATTTATTTGTTAGGAAAATGCTTAAAACTTGGCCAACTAAATAATCGGAACAATAGTTTTTGTAATTGAATTATTTCTTACTATCGCCTCTTACACTTTCTTTTTGGTTTCAAATTAATAGGCTTGGATTAGTCATGGTTTATTTTTCCGGGAAAATAATCTCTATAAATCTACTGTTTTCAGCTTAAAAAATCAGTAAATAATCTTTATAAGTAGTTATTTGTTTAAAAAATGATGATCTTAAAAGAAATTGTTGTAACGATTTCAGCATAAAAAATGCGCCCGCCGCGCAGGCACATTCTCATCGCGCGCTACGTGCGCGTTTCACGCAGTTGAGCGCGCCTAGGGCGCGCGGCTGTTGTTTCGCGCGCTTTGCACTCGATAGTATATTTATCTCGCGCTTCGCGCTCGATAATGTATTTAGCTTGCGCTCCGCGCTCGGTTTTTTTTATATTCCCCACACTTGTAAATCATTTTTAAAACTAATGTTCAGCGCATCATATCTCGTGCTTGGCACTTAAATTTGTTCCTTAGATTGTAGGTCTTCTCCATAAATGTATATCATTACAATTCATAACATTCATTGATATTCAAACACACATATTTTCATTGTCTCGTTTAAAAAATGCGCATTCTTTAAAAAAAAAATTATTTTTCAACCATCTTATTACAAATTCTGTTGGTTTTTGAAAAAATAAATTTTTTCATTTCCAATTTTTTTTAATTTCTAAATTATATTCCTATCCTCAGTGACTCACGAAAATTGGATTAATGAGAGGTCACGCGAGAGCGAAGGGGGGAGGGGGGGGTTGTTTCAACCAAAAGTAATACCTTGTTAGTGTGTTATGCTGCGTAGGTCACCAACCTTCAGCAGAATTGTGTTAGATGGGAGTTAATATGATCTCATTTTTACATTCCCGGCCTTTTTTTAGGTACGAAACCAAAAACTTATATATATATATATATATATGTTTTTTTTCTTCAGAAACATATACATACAATTGATAATATTTGACATGCTGTGAAATACCAGGTGTATACATATGAAACCGGTATTGACATCTAGCGGCCAGTAGGCACACTTGTAGGCACTGTCGGAACTTACCATTTGTGCTAATTGGCGT
>NC_046657.1:164019853-164030929 GCF_010883055.1 Belonocnema kinseyi
CGCATACTTTGAATAAAATATTTGTTATCATTCTCTTGAAATAAATGTGTTTTTTTCTTGAAAAAATACCGGTTTCATATGTATACACCTGGTAGTTAATAAAAAAAAACAAGTTTTGATTAATGATATACCTCGGATTAATTTTGGCTGAAAAGAAAAAAGTCATGAATATAAATTGTTCGCCTTTTTAAATACTATAAATATCTGTACACAAAATTTTTCCAAAGGTAAAAAAAAGGTTCTAAACAATCTTCGAAATGCTCTAACTTTTTGAATTTTTGTCCAAAATATGTGGCTGATGAACTTGACCTCTAGTTTCTGACAATCAAATAGATTTATTTTTTCGAAAGTCATCGTGCCCACTGTGTGACATCCATCTATACATACATACATATATACATTTACCCATACATACATTCATACATACACACATCCATACATACATTCATACATGCATACATACATAAACACATGCATACATTCTTCATACCGATAGACACATTCGTAAAAACCTTTTTTTTTTAATTCTAGGGGTCTCAAAACGTGTATATTTGAGAAAAGCAGGGGGTGGGGGTCAAATTTCACACAAATGTAATACCTTCTCTGATAAGAATGTATAAAATCTTAACGTTTATGACTCTTGAATACCGTAAAATAGGTTAAAGTTTCTCATTAGGGGAAAACTTGCTCACCTCCTAATTGATATTTCAAAATTTATTATCAAATATCGTAGGTCAAAAAATAAAAGGTTATTGATTCCTTTTATTAGTAGAGCTGACATATATTATCTTGAAATCTCTTTCGTGAGCAATTTTACCTTGCGCGAGCTACTTCACCTTGTTTTAGGGTACATGATTGTTAGAAATCATAATATTTTTATTATTCATTCAAGTAATGTTAAATTATTTTGAAGTCAAGTGAAAATTTAAGTCTCTAAAGAGATAAGGTAAAATAAACATAAATATATATTAGACCAAGGATTTTTATTTCTCTTCCGCAGTATCAGTAGAGTTATTGAACACAGAATATCATATCACAGAGTACATTAGATTATGCTTATCATTTAAACAAAAAATGCAGCAAAATAAATTTTTGTTGATAGAACTTTATCTCTCTCGAGAATTAAATTGTTTAACTCGAGATTAGAACTCGTTAATCAAATTTTAAAGTCATACTAAAAATCATCGTGCAAGAAATTAAATTAAAGTATAAAATATAGTAATGTTTTATAAATGGTCAGTGGATTTTTTGTGTTTACACTTCTGAAATACTTTGCGATTGGTTTTAACCAAAAAATCAATCAATCGCATGGGCAGAGAATTTTATAAAGCCTAATTCTTGTACAGCTTCTTGGTTCCAGCCGATTTTGTTCTTTTTGAGGTCAAAATGATTGCGATGTATCCCAGAAAAGTAAACAAGAGAAAAAACCCAGTGTTCAAACTGATATAATTATATGCTAATAAGCTATCACTCTTACAGAAGAGTTCGCGAAATAAAAACACGCCTAGAGTGAGCGAAAACACGAAAGCTTTAATGTGGAGAAGCGAGAAATTGTACTTTATTATTATTATTATTATTAATAATAACTCTCTTCAAACAAATATGATCAATGCATTCATACGATAGGAAAGGTTTTTTTAAAGTGAAATTTTTCGTGCACTACGTCACAAGCAAGACTGAATATATACAGTAGCACGATATTAGGTGCGCGCATGCGTAAATTATAGGCCCAAATCATGGGCAAAATAGCATAGGTAATAACATCACCCGAAATATTATGCGTGCCGTACGTGCGATGACGTTTTAAGAGGGGGAGGGGGAATACCTTTAGAAAGGGTAAAATCAATCAATTTTAAGGAATTTTTTTCAAGTTGATAAAATAACTAGATCATTTATTAATTTTAGCATCTTTTTCTTACCTTGTTAAAGTGTAAAAAAAACATGTGATTTTTTTATTTTTCTTACAAAATGGCGACCCTGCAGAATACTTCTTTAAGCGTCTGCTCCGAAGCATCGAAAACTGCTGCAGCTGTCAAAATTTTTCCATTTATCTGATACAAAAAAGGTTTTTTTTTTAGATTACTTATGTGTTAAAGGGAAGGATGAACCTATAAAATAATAAAAAAGTTGAAAATTAAAATTTATGTCAGCTGTTTAATCGAAGGTCCAAATTTTCGACCATTTTTTCGACAGTTTTGACCCCAAGAAAATTATTTAATAACCCGATATCTTTAAACTTTAAGGTATATCCTTCCGATAGTACCATAAAGATAACCCCTGCAAATTTCAGCCTAATCGGCTAATAACTTTTTAAGTTACAGCACGAGCAGTTTTTGAAGAGACAATTTCGAGATAATCACGTTTAAAGATTCGTTACGGCATAACGATTAGTTTCAGTGACTTGCGAATCAATCGGCGATTATTCCGGGTCCACGTAATAAACGTAGTAAACGTAGTAACGTAGTAACATAGTAATCAGCCTTCCCAGAATTTTTGGGATGAAAAAAAAAAAATATATATATATATATACAAACCTATTGTGAAAGAAATATTGCTCCGACCCAAGCGCTCCGAATACCTAATTAATGACGGTATGGGGACTCTGACTTTTTTATCAATAACTCCATAAATATTTATTATTTTCTGTTTTCCTTTTTACAGTATAATTTTACCATATTATACATCTAAAATATGAAATTAATTTACAATTAATTTATTCGAACCGTTTGAAGTCGCTCCAATTATGTTGAATTTACTACAGAGCTCAAGATTCTAAAGTTGTTGTACTATTTAGTCTTGAAAACCGTTTGAGTTGTCACAAAAATAAGGATTGACTTAGAATTTTTAAGCTCATCGAAAGACTACTTTGAAAAAGATATTTTTCATTTTATGAATGAATAGAAGTCTATTCAAGTAAAATCTCCACAAACGAAATTCCCAAATTTCTTTGTGTCAGAATTTTGGGCTTTTTTGGGCTGTACTGTCGATTTGTGGGCTCCGCTACTTTAGGTGAAAATTCAAATTTTGTGTGGAGGTGCTGACTTGAGTCAAGCCAGCACCTTCACTATATAAAAATTGAAAGAAAAAAAAATGAAACACGCCAGAATTGCAGGCTTTTTTTGAGCTCTTGAATGCACCAACAACCGATTTCCAAAAACCACCCCTACTAAAAATAAAACTACCACCTATGTAACAAAGAAAATTCGGAAAAAACAAAGAACATGTGAATTTTAGGCTTTTAGGTTTATTATAGGGTCTCGAATGCATCAAACAAAGATTTAGAAAAACAACTTCTTTGTACAAAAACACCAATCCCATAATAAAAATTTCAACCTTGATGTTGGCATTTTTAAAAATCCCAAAAATCAGAGACTCCATTTGAACCGTAAAATTCGAAAAATATCAGAGAGATTATGTTTGATTGTTAACAAGGGACTGTTTTTTAACGTTAATTATTAGGGACCAAAAATCGAATTGGGTGTTTTTAAGAAGCCCAACAATCAGAGACTCTGCTGACACTGCAAAATTCTCACAAAGATTTTTTTGACAAAGTCATGTATACGTGGTTGAAAAAGGTTGATTTTAGCCGTTAAGAGTTGGAGCCTGAAAATTAGAGTGGGTATTTTCGAGAAAACCAAAAATCAGAGACTCGATTGACGCTAGAAAATTCTCTAGAAGAATTTTTTTCGACAAACTCATATCTACGTGGTAGAGAGGGGTTGATTTTAAACGTTAAAGGTTGGAGCCCAAAAATCGGAGTGGGTATTTTTGAAGAACCCAAAAATCAGAGACTCGATTATATTGAATTTCTTGCATCTACCCACTCCGATTTTTAGGCTTCATCCCTCAACGTATAAAATAAACCCTTCTCTACCACGTAGATAAGACTTTGTCGAAAAAAATCTTGAGAATTTTCTAGCGTCAATCGAGTCTCTGATATTTGGGCTTCTCGAAAATACCCACTCCAATTTTTGGGCTCCAGCCCTTAACGGCTAAAATCAACCCTTCTCTACCTTCTCTAAATCTTTTTGAGAATTTTCCAGTGTCAGTAGAGTCTATGACTGTTAGACATCTTAAAAATACCCACTTCGATTTTTGTTCCCCAACACTTAGCATTAAAAAACATTCCCTTGTTAACTATCAAACAAAATTTTCTCCAAACCAATTTTTTTCGGAATATCACATTGTTACTAGAGACTCTAACATTTTTCGCATTTTACGGTTGAAATGGAGTCTCTGAATTTTGAGGTGTTCAAAAATGCGAACATCAAGATTTAATTTTTTATTATTGGGTTGGTGTTTTTGTACATAGGGGTAGTTTTCTAAGTTTCTATTTGGTGCATTCGAGACCCTAAAAGAAGCCCAAAATCTGGTACATTTTGGGTTTTTCAAATTTTAATTTTCGCATAGAGGTGGTTTTTTGAAAATAGGGGTAGTTTTTTTCGTGCATTCGGGAGCCCAAAATAAGCCGAAAATTCACGTCACCTGTCACCTCTATTTTGGCAGAAAAAAATTTTATTTGACAACAAACTATTAGAATCTTTAATTGAACGATCAATGAATCGATTTGATGAGGCAAAAATTATTGTTACTCTTATTACTACGATGTCTCAAGAGATGGATTTGTCACGACATATCATAATGATCATATTTGATGAGAAGTTGGAAATGGGTAGTGATTTGACCAACATTATTCTTTTTACTAGTCATAGGGATACCTTTTGACCCTACGAAACGTTGGAACAGGGTAGAAGTTTTGACAAGATTATTTTAGTGACTTGTCAAATGGGTGTTTCTGGCCCTTTGGATGTTTAAAAACACCTAAACGGTAAGTTTAATATGATCATTCCGATATCGTGACATACCCATATTTAAGATATCGTAGTAACAAAAGAAACAATCATTTTAAACTTCTGTCTGGTCAAATCGCTTCATTTATCGTTCAATTAAAGATTCTAACACTTTGTTGCAGAAAAATACAGTTTTTTCAGCCAAAAAACAGATGACGCCCCTATTCTGCAATTGCACCAAAACACAAAATTGCGACTCGTTTGATCTTTTTTCTTTCAATTTTTATTTAGTAGAGGTGCTGGCTTGATTCAAGTCAGCACCTCCACTCAAAATTTGAATTTTCACAAAAAGTAGCAAAGCCCAAAAATCAGCAATACAGCCCAAGAAAAGGTCAAAAAAGCTTAAAATTCTGACACAAAGAAATTTGGGAATTTCGTTTGTGGAGGTGCTAGCTTGATAGACCTAATAAATAGGTCACTCGTTCTAGACCAGTGACTATTCCAAATTGCGGAAAGTTTAACATATTAGTGTGCAGGTACTTTATAAATGTCAATTTTTTCTTCCAAAATTAGGTGCAAATAGGTTTTCTGTCGACATTAAGATACTCCAATCCAAGGTGATATTTCCACCATTATAACACCAACGGGAACTTGTTCTTAAGGGATAGCTAAGCTATAGGACGAAAAAGTGGATTGGCGAAGGCAATGCACCATTGTGGATATACAAGAGTCGTAATGGCGCATCGATGAAAACTGACACCTATCAAATTTATATAGAAAGGGGCCACAACCTTCATATGGAAACAGTTCTTCAGGACGGATTTGAAGTAATGACAACAGCTCCAGTTCAGGCTTTCGTACTCTTTGAAAAGAATAAAAGATTTGTAGCTACAAATTTGAAAGAGTACAAACCAGTTGATTTTGGTCAAACTCTTGATTTTGGAACACACGGTCGCTTTTATATAGCCCTTCCAAAGGGCAATTTCTATTCTGCGTTATTACAACCCTTTGTGGAAGAAACGAATGTCGGCGGACAATCTTCACCCAGACCATCTCCACCCAGACCATCTGCACCGATAGGATTTGCAAGTTGTTGCCCACGCATACTGGGCGGGTGACTATAGATTATTTTGTGATGAAACAAAAGGAGATACAATAGGTTGCCATTCTGAATATCCATATGCACAATGAACTGCTGAATGTCTTTTTAACAAAGCTTCATTTACGGTAGTTTAAAGCCATCATTAAATATATTAAGTATATTTAATTAAAGTGATTGCCGTATATGATCCTGAAAATATAAAGTAAACATATGTTAATACATATACCTTCTAGAAAATATGTATATTCAACCGCATGAATAAAGAAACTGATCACTTAACAAATATGAAAGTATTTTTACACCGAAGATACTGTACCGTTGCTTGAAGAGAAATCGATACCTTGTCAAATATTCGTATCTATTTATACTTACAATCTCATTCTAATAGAAAGTTATTAGATATTTCTTTTGAACTTTAGTATGCTTATTAAAAATCTAAGATCTAAATTTTCAACCCAACAACTTAATGTATAAAAAAAGCCAATAAATAAAAGTTGTACTCTTAGAAAGACCTAATGATCAATGATCAAATGATCGGCCTAACAACGTGTGGTACAAAAAGTGTATAAACTAAGATTGTTCCTTTGAAAAAGGTGTAAGTTTTAACAAGTCATTTTGTAGAGAAAAGGAAAAAATATTTGAAAATTGTTTTTTCTTGAATTTTGGTCATTAAACTGATTACTGCTAATGTAAACTCTCTTTTAGTTTGTTAGTTAATGAACCTTTAAATAAAAATATCATAAAGCAATAATCAAAAAGACATCTCGTTGCATTTTTTTCAAACAGCTAAAAATTTTGAAGCCCACACTCTTACACATTAAAGTACATATTTTTTCTAAATTGGAATTAAACCAATTTCTATTATATGACACAATTGATAAAAAACTAAACTATTATTATTTATCATACCAAAATGATTAGTATTGAAATAAATCTACTTTAGATAATCTTGGATACTGACAATTTATGTTTGATCCGGGTCATAGAGTAATCTAACCTACAGCAGGCGCGGATCCAGAGAAGTGACCTGGAAAGGGCGGCGTCAGAAAATGTTATACTCAAAGAGATCTCCGAATACTTAAACTGAATATAAACTGAATATAAATGCTAGTAAACGTTTTTTTAAGTCACACAAATTTAAAATTTAAGACATCCACACTTAAGGAAATGTGCAACCTAAATAGAGCGAAGTTTCACCTATTGCAGTATTCTTTGTTATACACAATATGTTTCCTAAGAGCTTACATGACAACCGTTTCTTGCAAGACCATCTGCAAGCGTTATATTATCTTATCCTTACGATTTGCAATTACTTAAAACTATTGATACCAATTCTTAGAATCTAGATCCTTACTTCTATAATAATAGCGTAATTTTGCGGTCGGTAGTGGGTAAAAGATTAAAAGGAAAAGACCAAGCAGGTAAGAGCGAGCGGATCCGAATTTTGATCTACTTACACTATCCTGCTGAAAGGAAATGAACAAAGTCTCTATCCGTTTTAATTATTTTTTATCTTTCTTTCAATCCACACTCCCCTCTATGCTTTTGAATCCCAATCTGCCTATGAATGTCTATCCGCCACTTGTCCACGTGTATCCTTTTCTTTGCACTCTCAATTCATATTCTAGTGTTTTTTATATAAATCTTTCGCTTATCCACGCCTATCTTTTTCTATCCGTAGACAATCCGAAATCTAGTCTTTCTTTTTCAATACCTATCTTCTTATCTCATTGAATCTTTTTCTATCTTTTCTAAAATTTGAGACAGCCTTATCATCTTGAATCCCAGTCTTTCTATCTAAATAAATCGACAGCTTATCCACCTAAATCATTTTTTATCCGTTAAGTAATCTAAAATTTCGTCTATCCTTTTTAATCCCTATTTTCCTGTCTATGTGAATCCATTTATATCTTTTCTGAAATATAAGATTGCCCTATCTTCTTGCATCCCAGTCTTTCAATCTAAATGAATCCTTTACTCATTAATCTCTATCCTTTTCCATCCTTTGGGCAATCTTAAATTTCATCTATCTTTTTCAATTTCTCTTTTTTTATCCAAGTCAGTTAATTTTAATCTTTTCTAAAATATAAGATAGCACTATCTTCTTGCATCCCAGTCTTTCTATCTAAATGAATCCTCCACTTATCTACCTCTATCCTTTTCTATCAGCGGGCAACCTTGAATTTAGTCTATCTTTTTTCATCCATATTTTCCTGTCCATGTAAATTCATTTCTATGTTTTCTGAAATATAAGATAGTTCTATCTTCTTGAATCTCAGTCTTTCTATCTAAATGAATCCACAGCTTATACACTTTTATCCTTTTCCATCCTTTAGGCAATCTCAAATTTCGTCTGTCTTTTATAATCCCTATTTTTCTATCAATGTGAATTAATGCCTATCTTTTCTTAAATATAAGATATCCTTATCTTCTTGCATCCCAGTCTCTCCATCAAGGAGCACAGGCAATAAAAGCAATTAAAACGCAAGCAGAAGCTTGACGAAAGTACGATTTTAAAGAAAAAGAAATTTCAAGAGAATAAAAACTTGAAATCAAAGAAACTTGAAAGAAAGGAAAACATAAAGAGAAGCAACTTACAAACGATCAATTATTTGGAAAACAGGAAAACTGAGGAAGAGAAAAATATTAAAAATAAAAACATTGTAGATGATGCGAATATGACTGGACAGGAGACTGATGTTAGAGAAAACCCAAAGAAAACGACTATATGAGTTTTAATCAGCAAGGCCGAGAGTTTACTCATGAGAAGCCGACGCACATTGAGTGGATAGCGAATTTGTGTATCTAAAACTAACAAATTAAGAAAAATTTTGAAAATTTGAACCTTGATTTTTATTCTGTAACATCGTGTGAGCATGAAACTACATCGATTTATTGTCTTAGAGTTGAAAGTTATTCGATATGTGGGCTTAAGATTTAATGTTTGTGGATTAGAAATTAGTAGACTTAGTGTTTATGGGTTCAAAATTTGTAGGTTTATGATACAAAGTATAGAATCTTAGGGTTCATGGGTTTAGAATGCATAGATTATGATTCAGAGTCGAAGGTTTTAGGGTTCATAGATTCAGGGCTTATCGGTTTAGGGTTTATGTGTTTAGGGTTTATGGGTTAATGGGACCTTTGGGTATATGGTTTGAGGGTTTATGGGTTTAGGTTTTATCGGTATACGGTTCATGGGATTAGGATTTATGTGTTTAGGGTTCATCGGTTCAGGGTTTATGGCGTCAGAGTTTATGAGTTTGGGGTCTGTGAGTTTAGAGTTTATCGGTTTAGGGTTCATGGGTTTAGGATTTATCGGTTCATGGGTTTCAGGTTTATGGGCTTAGGGTTTATGTTGTCTTGCATGATTTTTGCAATATATTGCAACTTTAGCAATAATTGGTTTAAGTATTTATTTAAACAAATTATTTTGAAAAAGTTGACTTCGTGAGTCCCTTCGAAATTCATTTAAAAACATTTCTGGTTAAAGTTTGTTTGACTTGGTTAAGATTTGCGACCTCTACGTGGTTTTAAATATTCTGTCGCCAATGTGCGACGTGCTGTTGAAGTAAATATCATGAAGAGAATTGTCACAAGATGAAGACGACTATATTTGCCCTAATAGAAAAAAATAATTTCAGAAAGATTTTCGGGTGGATGAAATCTGAATTCAAAGTATCAACTGCTTGAAATGTTTTCATCTTGTCTGCTATGCAATCAGGAAAAAAGCAATTAAGTCAAATGTTTCAAATGTCTATGATACAGGCAAAGTGTATAAAATTGCAAATGTATGTACTTCCTGGGCATTACATATAATGCTCAAAAGAGGTCAGGCAAAGTATATAATACTCTTTATTATACAAATTACCTAGGCAATATATCTGTATATAATTCCCAGAAGAGATCAGGTAAAGTGTATAATAAGTTTTCTCCATTACTTCAGTGCAAGTTTTGTTTTTGAACTTTCCTTACTTTGGTGATTTCAAAGATATTAAAATGTGATTTTTTAAACTATTCATAGTAAGAGGCGGTTGAAAAAAAGTTTTAAATTACAAATTTCAACAAATTTTAGTATTTTTTAAAAACAAATGTTTTAATTTAATTTTTGAAAAATCCACTTTTGATTTTCATTAAATTATTTTTTAAATATAGTTTACGATATGCTTTGAAAGTCCTGTAAAGTCAGGCTTTTTCCGAATTTGTAAATTTATTTTCAATTCTTCAATTAGTGTGGAGAAATAATTCCAGCAAACATAATTGTTTAAGCAATTAAGTATTATTTTTAATAGATATTTTCTCGAATAATTCTGAAAATTTGCGGTTTTTTTGCGGTTAATGTCTTCAATTGCCCAGAAATTTCTTTAAAGATTGTTTAATCGCATCTATTCTGCATTAGTATTAATGTATTTACATTGCGCTCCGCGCTCGGACTTTGCATTACCCTCCACATTTGGGCACAGACCAGAATGTGAAATTTTCTACATTGTATTTTAAAATCTATTATATCAAATTCCTATTACAATTTCTTTTTGTGTGTACCTTTATTTGGCACTGCTTGTTCAGAAATTGCAAAATAATGTTCAAATATTATTTTTCCTGATTCTAATAGGACCCTGTGGTGGTTGTTTAATCCTTTTCCCTTTTTTTAAGTATATATATAAATTATATGAAATACTGTAATTTAAGCCCCTCATAAGCTTCAGTCATAAAGTAAAGCTAAACCTTTTTTTTTTAATTTGACATTAAAGAAGGTTCTCAAAGCACATACGGCCTTAAAGATTACATTCTCATTGCCATAATCGCGCTTCGCGCTCTACTGTTAGATTATACAGGCTGTTATTATTATTATTATTACACCATTAAGCCATTTCCCTTTCGGGGTAGGCGTGACTCACTCGGTAGGGGAAAGGAGTAGTGTGTGGAAGGGATAGAGATTTTTCAGATTGATCCAGAATTCTCGTGCTATTTAAGTAAATAACACGTTCGTTCCGCAACACTGCTCCGACCCAGGTTGATGATCAATCTCTCTAGCAATCACCCCAAGCGAAGAACCTCACGAAGTCGTTATGTAAGGTTCCCCAGTTGGGTCCATTAATAACCAAGGTCTTTGTTTCAGGCGTCATTCACTCTACTGACACTCTTTTTATTAACTATTTGCCGCCATACTTTCCTGTCCTGGCATAC
>NC_046657.1:164031029-164038174 GCF_010883055.1 Belonocnema kinseyi
TTCGAACACCATAGTTTTTGTTTTATTTGCGTTAATTTTGAGGCCCATGCTCTTCATTCTTGCATCTAGTTTATTCAACATTCTTTGTAGGTCTTCGATAGATTCTACCATAACAACCTTATCGTCTGCGAACGCTAACCCTCGTACCCTTACTGTTTCGAGATCCACACCCTCTTCGTCGAAGAGAGCCATTCTTAAACACTGGTCCATAAATAATATAAATAACCATGAAGACATAACGCATCCTTGTCTAACTCCTTGAATAATATCGTACAGGCTGTAATTTTCAAAAATGTGGGCTTATCGAAAAATTCGGCTAAAATAGTTTAAAAATATATTTGGTATCTAGTGAAAATTTTTAGATCCATGAAAAAAATAATTTTTTCTATTTTTGAATATGTTCAAATTTTTGAAAAGTATATAACTTTTTAAATTTTTATCAAAATTAAAAATCTCATTTCGATGATTTGCAAGTCTTTTACCCATCTATAAGAAACTTTGACAAAAATTTATGAAATGTCAATAACGAAAATTTAAAAATTTTCAAAATGCACTCAATTTTTTAACTTTGATTCGAAATATCTGATTAACGATCTTAGCCTTCATTTCGGAGACCTTCAGAAGTGAATCAAATGCGTACTCGATTGGACAAATTCTTCAAAAGTTAGCGTGGCTACAACATTCAGGTAACCATACATAAAGGCATACAGACAGCCGTACATACAGACAGACACCGACAAATTTTTATGATTTTCGTATTCTGTGCGCGCCGAAACGTAAAGATCCGTTAAAAACCAGAGATCGAAAATTTGGACGATTACATTAAACTAACGTTTTTAATTTCTCATCCAAATTGAAAATGTCATTTGGATAATTTGCAAGTATTTTTGTCAAGTATCAGAGACATTGACAACATTTTCTGAAACTTGAAAAAAAATTGTCTAAAATGTTTAAAAAGCTATAATTTTTTTAATTGTGTGCTGATCGAATAATTCGGCTAGAATAGTTTGAAATGTATTTGGTATCTACTGAAAATTTTGAATAAAATTTTTGGATTTATGAAAAGAATCATTATTTCTATTTTTTGAAAATTTTCGAAAAGTGTATAACTTTTTCACTTTTAATAAAAATTAAACATTTTATTTGGATAATTTGCAAGTGTTTGAAAAAATTTTATTTAGATAATTAGCAAGTATTTTACCCATATATAAGAAGCTTTGACAACAATTTATAAAATTGAAAAAAAAATTTGAAATTTTGAAAAGGCTCTCAATTTTTTTATCTTTGCTCGAATTATCTGATGAACGAACTCAGCCTTTATTTTGGGTACCTTCAGAAGTGTATCAAATGCGGACTTGATTGGATAAATACTTTAAAAGTTATCGTAGCTACATCATTCAGGTAACCATACATACAGATACACACGCATACATACAGGCATACAGCCATACAGACATACAGACGTACAGGCATACAGACACACAGCCATGCAGACATACAAACATACAAACATACAGACATACATACATACACAGCCATGCACAAAACAGGCATACAGACATACAGGCAGACTGACACCGATGAAATTTTATGGTTTTCGGATTCTGTGAGTGCCGACCATTGAATTTCACACAGATTTTATATCAAATATATGGATTTTAATGAGTGAGCAAATCGTTGAAAATCTCCATAAAATTGTTTTTGTTCATCAATTTGCTTACACCGTAATAAATTGAATTTTTCTGAACAAGTGGAATCTATTTCAATAAATCACAAACATTCACAAATTTCAAATTATTGTTTCACTAATTATAATTTTTCAAATAATCACTGTTTGTTCATACAATTTTTTCTTAACTGTAAAAAGTAAACGTTCATTATTTTTCAGGATAAATCACACGGTTGATGAATTTCAATAATAATATTTAAAACTTGACAAATTTAGAAATAAATTATTTAAACAATTTTTTTTATTTAAAAAATTTTTTTCGAGTTTTTTCTCCGGGCATAATACAAGTGGGTTGGAGGCGTTATCATGACAAGTTATTGAGTGTGAATTATTCCTGGAATATTTCTTAAAAGTCGGTCAAGCTTTAATTTATAAAATGTTAATAAAATGTAGTTATTTTTTCATTTAACTTTATTTTATTTTTTCGAAAACTGAAATGTTGTCCTTCAAAACCCCATAATAATTTTGAAACCGCGGGTAGTTACCAATTAAGGCTAATCACCGAATACCATTTGACGAACTAACTCCTCGAGAACCGATCAATAATACGAGCTAACCAAGGGTAATAACCAAATCCTCTAGTAATACACACTCTGTAATTCACAGTTTCAATTATGCCTTTCACCTTATTTATTATCGTTTGATAAGAAGAATTGTGTAACAATAATAATATTTCCAAGGAATTATCATTGGCATCCTCATCTCATCTGAATTAATTATTGTAACAAACGAGGAAAATGGGGAAAATACGGGGGATATAATTGTTTAGCTTTTTTTAATTATTTAGGACATAACGTGTTTCCTTTATTATTTTGGGTGAATCGGCCGGTAAACCAAAGTCAATGATATCATTTAAAACTATTTTCTTTTTTATATTTACCGCCCAAGACAAGTTTAGTATTTAGTTCTTTTTCTGTTCAATTGCATATTAATACGCGCTGATATAACCATGTACTACCATTTATGAATATTTCCACTAAGCATATTATATTTTAATAGTAGTGACATGTTTTTAAAAGATATGCATATGCATTTCCAATTCATTTATTATATTATTTAAATACCTTCAAAGATACATTTCGTATATAAATTGTTCTTTTGCAAAAACGTCATTTATTTATGTATACATATTTATTTAATTTTTTTCATTTACATGATGTGATAAATGTCTGATCCAGATCCCAGTGATAATACCCAATTTATAACTCGGTCTCAAACTAAAAATAACCTAGATTTATTTTAAAAAGTACTGAGAATCTAAGAAATTCAAAAGAAACTAAGAAAAAAAATTTCGTTTAAAATTGAGGAATCTTCGAAGATTAAACATGTGCATCGTTCCATTGCAAATTCCAAAAAAGTATCTGATTCAAGCAGTGACGAATTAAATGAATCAAATTCAAGTCACACTAAATTAGGAAAATATAGTTAGTTCTATAGAGAATTCTTTTCAAGAGCAGGTAAATTCTGAATGTAACAATACTGATCAAAATCTTAAAGGAAGTTACCATGAAACTCTAAGTTATAATAATAGTAGTGTCCATTTAATAATAGAAATGAGAGATCATTTATAAACAAAAACGAAAATCCCAATTGTCAAGTTTATACTCAGTTAGGTTTACCTGCCAATTTAACCAATAACCCTGTTATCGAAATATCAAGTGATTTTCCTGTAACTGACGATAATCATTTATTAGTCTGCGAAGTTTAATGTAATAATCATAACAATATAACTATATGTGTAAAATCAAAGTCACCTCAAGTAACATTATCTGTTATTTTGAACAATAATTAGACACAACCCAAAATGTCAATTCCAACTAATAAAAATATTTCTCTCCGCTATGCTCTTAAAATTGTACCAATTTTTGATGCAAAAAACCTTTCCCTTTTCATATTTATTAAGGGTTGTGAGGGAGCCAAAAAAATTCTTCCAAATAACCCATTAATTTAACAAGATCTCGTCAAATTAATCCGATGTAAAATTATTAGGGAGGCAAGGAAAGGAATTCATGGATATACTTATATTAAAGTTGATGGTCTAATCGAAAGATTAAAAACACTATATGCACCGGAAAAGTCCATTTACCAATTGCAAGGGAAGTTAGGGGCCATGTTAATGTCGGAAAATAAGAATGTATTATCCAACGCTTCCAGAATAATTATTATACATTCGACAAAAACCTTAAAAAGGGTCTAGAAAAACAGTCGTCGAGTGTTTTTTCCGCGGTTTAAGGCCAGAGTTAGAGATAAGAATCGGGGAAGCAAATAACAATCCGATTAAAACTTTCTGAAGAAAGTTAGAATCATCACTAGAAACCATAGGAAAATCGGAAAAACTCATAAAATTAATATAGCACAAGAAGAAGTTGTCATATGTCAAATTTGTGGGAGAAGTGGACATATCACGTCAACATGTTTTTAAATAAATAACCCACAAAATCCATTCAATCAAAGAGCAATACAAAATTACAGTATTCCTCATTTTTTTAGGAGATAAAAATTGTGGTAAGCGTACACTGACCCAATTTCAAAACAGACAGTGGAATTTAGAAAAGTCAAATTAATTGCGAAACCAAGAAAAGTATCCACAAATTCAAGGTCAATATCAACAGGCAGATCGACCGTGGGATTCCTATGAATTCCAGGGCCAATCATGGATAACAACATATGTCACAAAATAATGTTTTCTGTCAAAATAGGCAATTTTTACAAAATACTCGCAATTACCAATCTCACCCTAATACTAGATTTTATGCTTTCACGAAGATTCACTTTGATAAAAAGAGATATTTCGAGTTTCACTCGTGTAAAAAACGACGAATTGTTTGCCGATGTTTCGTGAACATTGCAGTTCACATCTTCAGGGCTGACCTGAAAATGAGGTATCAGGTCATGTTTTTCTTAGGTATACTCTCTACGATGCCTGTGATTGGCCAAAGCGCCCCACCGTGGGAACTGGTTGAACTTGATTTGCCAATCAAGTCTTTTTTAAAAAATCTAGGAGAACGGAAAGCCAAATCGGATTGGTATTATATCTATTGTCCCTGTAGATGTTATTAGGGTGTTTTCAGATTTCGACTGCTTCTCTATGTTTTCTTGGAAATTCGTTGTGTGTTTTTGCAATGACTATTGTTTCATCAAATAAAATGTTATGTCCTGTTTCGATATAATGTTCAGCTAGTGCTGATTGCGTGAAATGTTTCAGCCTGACTTTACTTTCATGTTCCTTAATACGTTGGCTCACCGCTCTCCCGGTTTCTCCAATATAGACTTCGCCACAAAAAAAGGGATTTTATATACTCCTGGATCACTAAGGGGAGCCTTTTTATCTTTAGGGTTATTTAGTAGTTGTCCTATTTTCGCAGGTGGTTTAAATATGGTTTGTCTGTTGTGTTTGTTAAAAATTCTTCCTATTTGTTCTGTGACACCTTGCATGTAGGGTCCAAGAAAGCCGAGAAAGGCAATTTTCCGTTTTTTTCCGGAATTCTGGTTCAAGTTTGGCTTGGTTGAAGATTTTAATTTCTGGATGTTCCATAAAGACATTGGCTATAACAGGTGAGATTAGGGAGTCCATTGGTGCCCCTGATATTTTTTCGTAGAATTGGTTATTGAACGAGAAGTAAGTATTATTGAGACAGTGTTCTATCAAAGGCAAGAGCCGGAAAGGGAGGTTTGTGAAAGATTTAATGATATCAATTGTATCCGAGATTGGGACTTTCGTAAAAAGAGATACTATTTCGAAACTCACTATGATGTCTTATGGTGGAATGTGAATCTGTTGTATCTTTTTAATAAAGTTAAATGAGTTTTGGACATCACTGATGGAGTTTCCTGTAAAAGGATTTAGTTTCGCAGCGAGGAAGCGTGCTAGGTTGTAAGTTGGTGAGTTTATTGCGCTGACGACGGTCTGTGCGGAATGTTCTCTTTGTGGACTTTGGGGGTCCGTAAAGTCTTGGAGAGATGGGATTAGTATATATTAAGTTAGATATTGTTTGGATGTCAAGTTTAGAGTCTTTGAGAAGAGTTTTTGTTTTACTCACTATTGTTTTTGTGGGTTCCTTTTTAAGTTTTTTGTATGTATCGTCAGTTAGAAGGTCCATGATTTTGTTTTTATAGTCTTACTTATTCATTATTACTGTTGTGTTGCCTTTGTATGGGGGTAATATTATAATATCCTTATTATGATTGAGTTCTTTAACTGCGGTTTTCTACTGTTTTGTTAAGTTTGAGGAGGGAACTCGAGCTTCGCGTAAAATGTTGGCTGTCCTGCGTCGTATGTTATTCGCTTTTTCGGATGGAAGGGCATATATTATGGATTCTAAATTGCTGATTATTTCTTCTTTTGGAATTTGCGATGGAGCTACAGAAAAATTATTTCCTTCAGATAAGGATTAAATAATTTCATTGTTGTGATTGATTGGCCTATCAAGGTCGACCAGCCCCCACGATGGGGCGCTCTGGCCAATCACAGGCACCGTAGAGAGTATACCTAAGAACAACATGACCTGATACCTGAGTTTCAGATTAGCTCAGATGATGTGAACTGCAATGTACACAAAACGTCGGCAAACAATTCGTAGTTTTTTACAAGAGTGAAACCCGAAATATCTCTTTTTAGCAATCTCACCCTAATTTCACACGAGAAAATCCTCTCGCTACCAGATCCACTATAATATGTAATTATTGCAAAAAACCCTGGGCATATGAGTAAAGACTGTTGGGTAAGAACGGTAAATGACTTTTCGCAACAAATTCAGAATCTGCTACTAAACTAAGAAAACTATAAATCCCTTTTTTGGCAAGGTGCCACGAAGGAGACTCGAGTGAAAAATCTAGTGCACCCGCTTTGACTAATAAAAATAATTCGCAAGATGAGATAAAAATAAAGAAATATCATTTAAGTTTGAATAGAACAATACCTTATATAAAAATAATTACTAAAAGACTTAGATATCCTGCCACCATGATGATAGATACAGGTACAGGACCAAATTTACTAAATATAAGCGTGATAAGATCCGACCACGCTATTAAAGAAGACGAGCGATTACGTCTCACTGTAATAAATTAACAGCCTGTTTTTACCTTCGGTCAAATGAAACTTAATATTTGTGGACTTTCTGCCACTTTTAATTTAATACCAAACGAAGTACCAGTTGAACATGATCAAATATTAAGCACTGCATTTTTTCAAAATAAGAAATTGGAAATTACTTATAAAGAAAAACATTTAGAAATTATAAACAATATCACCCTTTTGAATCTCTAGATTATATGACAATATCTGGTAGATCAATAACAAATTTTTTTATTGAAATAATACGAGGGTAGTTCAATAAGTCCTTAGAATGAAGTATAAAAACAATTTTTTTTGGGTAAATTTTTTTTTATTTTTCAACATAATCTCCTTGGAGCT
>NC_046657.1:164038274-164042948 GCF_010883055.1 Belonocnema kinseyi
ATATATCTAGTCGGGAGTGGTGCTGACTGAAAACAGATGATTTGGAGCGATTCGTGCGCCATCTGTTGGTCATTCTAAGGACTTATTGAACTACCCTCGTAAATAAAGAAAAAACAACTGGTTATATACCTCAACTATCAGTCGGTGATGGAATCTTTATAGGTAATCCGATTGTTAGTAACAATAAGGGTCTCGCATATTTAAAGGTAGCAAATATATGTGTAGAGTCAGTTAGCATAAAAATTCCTAAGGTAGAATTTCAACACTTTGACGAAACAGAAAAAAATGTATCAAAATTTAAACTTTTTTGAACTTTCCAAAAGTAATCAACACGATCCTACCAACCAATTATTGGATACATTTTCAAATCATGATAACATGAACCTAAAACAATTGTGCAAAATCCTTAACATTTCCGGACAAGACATAATAGAAGAATAAAAAAAATTTTCCGATTGGATCATTTAAATAATGAAGAATCAGCACATGTAATAAAACTAATAACTAAATATGCTCATGAATATCATATACCGGTTCAACAATTAGGAACCACCAATCTTCTTCAACATAGTTTACGAACATCTGACGACGACCCTATTATGTCAAGACAGTATAGGGTATATACAAGGAGAAAACAGCTCGGCAAGTTAATGAACTTTAAGAAAAAGGCATAGCATTACAATTTTAGCATTTACAATACTCCTGTTTGGATAATTCCAAAAAAGTTTGATTCTCACGGAAACAAAAAATGGAGAGTTGTCTTGAATTTTAGAAAACTCAATCCGGATGCTCACAAAACTGAATTTTCTAACCCATACGGCCATTATGAATTCGATCGTATGCTTTTTGGTTTAAAAAATGCCTCAGCTACCTTCCAACGTTTAATGGACTGAGTATTAAATGGGTTACAAGGGACAGAATTGTTTGTTTATCTTGATGATAGTATTTTATATGATGATACTCTTGAAGAACATGAGAAAAAAATTAACAAACTAAAGGACCAATTAAGTTCTGCTAAATTAAAATCACAACCAAACAAGTTCGAATTTTTAAGACCTAAAGAAGGTTATTGAGGTTATGTTATTAATAAAGGTGGTATACGCTCAGATCCGAAAATACTCGAAGCAGGTAGAAAATTCCTCATCCCCAAAAATAAAAAGAATATCAAGCAGTTTCTTGGTTTGGCTGGATTTGATCGACGTTTCATTAATAGGGTTGCAAAAATTACTAGTCCACTAACACAATTTTCAAAAAAGATATCCCCTTTAATGAGACGGAAATACAACAAAACTCATTTGATATTAAAAAAAAAAACTCTGCGAAGAACCTGTTTCACAGCGCCCGTATTTTACGAAACACTTTAACTACGAATGCTTTCGGATATGCGATAGGAGCAATTTTATCGCAGGGAACTATTGGAAAGGATATACGAGTATATACTTCGCGAAATTTAATTGATGCAGACAAAAATACAACACTTACCTAATAGAAGCTTTGGCAATTATTCGTGGGGTACAACAATTTAGACCTAACCTTTATGGACGAAAATTTACTTTGGTCACTAACCATAAACCATTAGTATGGTTTCACAATTTAAAAGACCCATGCTTGAGAGTTACGAAATAGAAATTGAAATTAGTCGAGTACGACTTTGATGTTATATATAAGGCGGAGAAGAATAACGTTCACGCAGACGCTTGGTCTAGGAACCAAATTAATTATCATAAAAATTGAAATATAGTAAATTATATAAAACCATCGAAGTCTGAATTTTTTGAATCTTTTAATAATATAAAAGCAAATATAAATCTTAAAAAATCAACTGAAACCCTGAGAAATATAATTTATCATATTATTAATAATCCATCCATTGATAATAATCAAACGTTAGAATAAAACATCATGATAACTAGGAAAGCATTAAAAAAGTAAATGCAAAAAGAAATAATAAACAAGAATGAGGAAATCAATCATAAGAATAAAATTAAAAATTCTACTAGCCACGACATAGAAAAATAAAATGTAGACGGTGAAGCAGAAGAAAACGAAAAAGATGAAGAACAATCTGCAAAAAAGGTAAAGGTAAAAAAATGTGCTAGGCCAAGGAAAGTTATCACTGAATTTAGAATTAAAAAATTGTCTCATCCCAAAAAAGAAGGGAGACGTAGATCCCTAAAAATAGAGAAAAATAATGAGAAAAAAGCTAAGAAGAAGCAAAAATTTGATGATAAATCAGATTCTGTCAAGAAAATTCTGTCTGATTCAATATATACATTTCAGCCGAGGAACCGAAAAATAAAAAATATACGAAGAAAGTTGAGTGAGAAAACTCAAGTCTTAAAGACTGATAGTTCTCATCTAGAGAATTTTGAAGGAATCCTTTTCGATCCAGTTTATGTTCCAAAAAAGGAATCTAAGAAGAAAAACTATATTAAGAAAAATGACACAGAACGTGTAAATAAGATAGAAGGAAAATTGCAATACTTTTCAATAAATGATGATAGCTGAATGAAAGGAAGTCGAAAAACAAAAAGCTTCAGGGGATGAAAGTATTTCTCTATCAAAGCCCCCACCCGAACCTTGCAACAACCCATACTTTATAAGTTAAACGAAGCATAGCAAGAAGGAACATAATAGAATGCCTTCATCAACTACCAATGCGGAAAGATAATTACACATACTTTATTTTAGTTGACGGAAACCCTTGTGAGAACGGTTCAAGAGCTTTACGAAAGAGAGAAAAATTACCGAAATTTGCAAACCTTTAAAGAGAAGTTGCAACATATATTAAAGAGGGTCAACAATACCACATAGGTCTGCCTATCGAAGAAGGGAACCTAACAAAATTTCAGAAAGAATAAAATTAACAATATTTTTGTTGTATTTATTAGCAAACAAGTTAAATTTGAAAAGCATCAGTCTAGCTAAAACTTCTCAAGTTAGTCACGTACTTTGGAATAAAGTTTTAGCAACATTTGATGCAACTTTTGCCGAATCATCTACAAAAATTATAATATGTGTGGGTATCACACAATATCCCACAAATGATCAATGTATCAAATTAGTTGAAGAAACTTATTATTCTGCAATAGGTGGCCACACAGGAATTACAAAAACTTATAATAGAATACGTCAAAATTATTTTTGGATAAACATGAAAATTGAAATCCAGAAGAACATTCAAGTATTCTTACAGCGCCAGCTTAAGAAACTTGTGCGTGTTAAAACAAAAAATCCAATGTTGATAACGGACACCGCAGGTAACGCTTTCGGAGAAATAGTAATTGATATCGTAGGTCCTATTGAAAGTAATAAAAATGGGCTACGAATATATACTGACAATGCAAGATAATTTTTCAAAATATTCTCTAGCAATAGTACTCCAGAACCACGAAGCAAGTACGATAGCCGATTCTTTTGTAAAAAAATTCATATAAAAGGATTATCCATAAGATTCTGAATTAGGCAATTTAAGACCATGAGCTTTCTCCCTTAATCTAACGGATCTATTGAGAGGTCACATCATGTTTTAGGGCAATATTTGAAGCAGTTTGTCAGCAAGAATGCTGAATGGGATGATTGGCTAGAGCTTGCTACATTTTCATAAAATACAAAAGTTTTAATCATTACTTGAAAAAATTAATAACATATCTACATGAAATGCGGGAAATAGCCCGAAATAACTTAATATATGCGAAGGAGAAGTCCAAACTCTACTATGATGGAAAAGCTATTCCCCAAAATTTAAGGATACGCTATCCAACTTATTCCTGGTAATAGATCCCATTAAAGTGAAGCCTAAAATAGAGGAAACATGAAAGTATGCAAATCCTTCATCTCTGGCTATCAGTGGGATATATTCTTAAAGAGAACTAGTAAAGCTTCGTGACCATATTATGCTCTCAGCATAAAGACCCATAATATTGAATACCTTAGCTCGTGGCATAAGGGGACAGCAATTTGCAAACCATGGCTTTTCATTTATAAACATTTTAAACGAAAACTCAATAATAAAATTTATCGCAGATACCTTTAAACACGTTAAAGCATTACGCGGCGTATTTGGATGGTCCTTCCATCTTATAAGAGCACTTCGGGATTCAGCTACTAACTTATTACTGCATTTACGAACAAACAGGCCACCGCAAAAAGACAGTTCGTCAGATCTAAGGCCATCGGCCCTACAGGAAAATAATAAGCTTCTCGACCAGGCTAGACACACTGGCGACGAGAGTCCCAGGTCCATGAACAAACACATTGGCGGCGAGAGTCCAGACAACAGAAACAAAGACACTTATGACGAAATCTCAGGTAATAAGGATGAAGACGTAAACATACTACTTTACGCAAATATGGAATTACAAAGAATTTTTACATATCAACACAGCCTTTTCCATTCATAAAATCCACGTATCATAATGACCACAGAAAGTTTTATGACCCTACCAAAAGATATACTTAAAGAAAAAGAAGAACATACCTCTATTCTTCGTACACATTTACATCGTGGAGTATCAGGCAATTTCTACTATATAGTCGAAATTAGGTATCAAAAACTCATAATACTACGTTCAGCATACGACAGATATTTAGCTATTAAAACAGCAATAAATGATATAGTTTTCATTTTTACAAGGAATACTGATTCATTTCGATATTTTAAGAAGAACCCGT
>NC_046657.1:164043048-164052978 GCF_010883055.1 Belonocnema kinseyi
TTGCGAGGGTTCTTCACAGAGAGAAAAATTTACCAAAATACGCAACTATGTAAATTAGAAAATTAGATAAAAAGATCATCTGGTTGATAATATGTACTTTAAGAGAAATTAAGCAGACAGGTGTGTTAGACAACCTTATTGTAGCCATAGCTTTTTATTATTTACTTATTATTTTATTTATTTACTTATTATTTATTTATTTACTTCTGATAATACAAAAATAAAATCACTAAATCCAATAACCTCAATTAATGTTGCGAAACTATTAACAAAAAAAGTTAAAACTTGTTAATTAAGAAGAAATTCAACCACTGCGAACAAAATCAGAAAGAATAGGGCAAAATTTTTTAGCTTTGTAAGCGCATTCTTTTAACAGAGAGCAGGTTCGCAGGCCAAGAGTAGATATATGCACTCCCTCCCTTTATACATTCTCGTCATTTATGATTGAAAAAGTATTAAAATTGTCGGAAATTTGACATCACAGTTTTTCAACGGATCTCCACGTTTCGAGACCCCATGAATCCGAAAATCAGGTTTTTACAATAGCGTCTGTCTATCTGTCCGACCGTCCAACTGTCCGTCCGTAAACACGATAACTCTCGAAAAAATGAACGAATCAAATCCATCTTCTTTTTTTTAGGTCCTGAAAGAAAGGATGAGTTCGTGAACCAGCCATTTTTGATAAAAATCCAAAAAGTGAGTGCATTTTGAAAATTTTTGAAGTGAGCACGATATGAAAAAAATCAAGAAAAGAAAAACATTTCTTTTTGAAAGCCCTACAAGATTATCATAATAAATTTTTGGATTTCCCTCAAAAGCTCCTTTGTGCTTAAAGGACTATTTTCTGACTTCGAGGCTCAGCAGCTCTTGTGAATCTGACTAATATACGTACATCGAAAGATAGGTGCTTGTCCTCCGTGCAATAAAGCAATCTCTAGAGGGTCGCCGGGCGCTGTATCCTGCAAAACATTCGGTGTCTTTAGACACTTGACCTGCGTCAATGTCGGATTGTCAAAAAAGGCATTTGATAATCTCAAAAAGGGTTTAAATGACTTCATTTTCGTAAACTGCAAATCCTTCCGCCTAGATACATTGAGGCCATACACAGTGCGGTATTAAAAGCACAGAGAGAAGCGACCGGGCAGGCGCAGGAACAGTTGAGAAACCTTTTCAAGGAATTTGAAATCAAGCAGCATGAGTGGATTTCGAAGATTATTATTACGGTCTAGGAAGGTCGCCTCTCTTGAAGCTTCCCTCAATTACCAGGAGCAAGCTGCTTTGCAATCCACCCTTGAGATTCCCGGGTTACCTGTTAAGCAGAATGAGGATCTTCCATGGGTCCTGGAATCGGTTGCCAAGGCACTTAATGCTTCCTTTGCTAAGCATGACATTCTGGACGTTTATCGGATTCTTCTCTATGACCAATATTGGCTGGCCAGATAACGAGAAAAGTTTCATTTTCATTCGTGAGGTTTCGACGCCTTTTAACCGAAGGATCTATGCTTCTGCATTGAAGTTAAGGAGACAAGAGAAGATCAAATATCTTTAGATTGCAGGAGGAAAGATGTTTTGTCGGAAGGATGATGGCACGTCTAGGATACAACTGTCACTGCTTCAATACATAGAACGATTTCAACAGCAATTACGCTATCTGTGGAATTTTTACGGACAGAATTGTGTGGTATTATTACTGTTTGGCTATTGGAAGTTCGTAGGTAAATATATGTTTAATATCTTTGGGATTTTCACACCTTGTAAATATGTATCTTCAGATAGAAAACTTGATCTCACATTTAAACTTGTAGTAGCTATAAATCTTTATCTTGGTCTTTTTGAGAACTATTGTATTTTGTTAGGCTTAATTGATTCAGATATGGTTTATCATCCCTTTAGTATCTTTATTACTTGTATTCATTACCGATTTTATAATTTGAATTGTACTTTCTTAGCATGGAATGTGTTGATAAAGGTTCTCTGTTTCAGTCAACTTTTCTGCGTGCTGCATGATCTTCCTATTTTGGAATTTTTTTTATATAAACGGTTTCTCTCAATGTATCCATGGGTACCTTAAACATTTGCCATTTGAACGCCCAGTCTCTCTTCGCACATCTTATAGAATTCGAGCATTTTTTTAGTAAATTTTCCTACCATATAATAGCTGCCTCTTATTCCTGGTGAACTCCAAATATAACTTCTTGTCTCGTTACAATTGACAACTATTCGCTCTTTCGAAGAGACAGGGACGAGAGAAGGGGTGGTGGAGTTTGTCTCTTTCTGCATGATAGTCCGAGTGGGACTGTGGTTAGTGTGAGTCCAGTGGCTACTTATCCCACGACCGAATTTATCTTTGTTGAAGTAAAATCAACTTCTGATAGTGCTATAGTGGGAGTAGTGTATAAACCACCTAATGCCTCCTATGGCCCGGAGCTTGAAACAGTGATTTTTTCAGTTATCCCACACTTTAATAACATTACTCTTGCCGAAAATTTTAACACTAACTTGAATATCACTTTCAATTATTCGAAATATGTAACATTGTTAGTGTACTCTGCAGGGCTCTCGATTGTACCTCATGATTCTACTCACTATACTGATCGCTCCAGTACTCGTATTGACTTAATGATTGTAGATGAGATTGATAAGGTTCTCCTAAGAACAAAATTCTATCCCTTTTCTATCTAACGACGACTTGATTAACATTACCTTTAAATTTTCTTATAGTACAAATACAAAACCATCCCAAAGAATATTGCTAAACCTCTCTAAAATTGACGAACATTCATTCCATGAACATTTAATGACGTATGATTGGGAAAAACTATTACTAGATACAGATATAAATAATAAAATCGACGCTCTGACTAACTACCTAGTCATCGCATTCAACAAATTTTCTCCCATACACGTTCCTAAAAACTTCAATAAAGCTACCCCCTGGATCACATCCGAAATAAAAAATCAAATAAGGGAACGTGATAGCAAGTGCCGACTTCCAAAAAGAACACAAAGCAGTGCAGTACTAGTTTAATTTCGTAAACTCAGGAACTTGGTTCGAACTAAGATTAGAGATGCGTTCAATTAATACAATTACTATATGATAAGATTGCACATAGATTGATAGTAATTTTCCGCTTGATGACCTTTTTAAGACTTTTTTCACATTCCCCGTCCCAGACATCTCACCTGAATTACTTTTGAAAAAAACGGCTGAAATCAAATCGAATGTCACTGGAACTGATTGTTTTATCAATCAAAATTATCAAACTTGCCCTTCCAATTACCTTTCTTATTCTATTGCATATTTATAATGGTTCTCTTCAGGTCGGAATCTTTCCAGATATCTGGAAAAAGGTTGTTATTTGCCCAGTTCCCAAAATCTCAAAACCTACTTCTCCAAAAGACTTCCGGCCAATGTCTATTTTATGTGCACTGTCTAAAAGACTTGAAAAAATTGTTCACATACAACTTTTCAAATTTCTAGAAAAATCTAAGGCCATTGACCCGATGCAGTCAGGTTTTCGGGCGAAACATAGCACTCTTAGCGCTTGACTAAAAGTAACGTCGGATCTCAAATTATCAATGGATAATAGGGAGGTCACGATTGTTGTATTGTTTCATTTTTCGAAGACTTTTGACATGGTTAACCATAAGTTACTTCTATAAAAGTTAAAATCTTTTTTCACATGTTTAACTCTGTCATCAAATGATTTACATCATATTTTAATAATCGGTCTCACGGAATTATTAATAGTAGTGGTGGGCTTCCTGACTGGTCGGAGGTCATGTGTGGGGTTCCTCAGGGCTCCATTCTGGCACCCTTCCTTTTTAATTTGTTCACCTTTGATCGTGCAAGTGAACTCCAACATTGCAGCTACCACAAATATATTGACGATTTCAAAATTTACTTATCCGTACCTATTTTCTCACTAAGTAGATTGTTTGTGCTAGTTCAGGAGGATATCGATTAAGTTATACTCTGGGCCTGGAAGATTGGACTTACTCTTAACCCAGAAAAAGCTCAGGCAATTGTTGTTGGCCTCACTTCTTCTCCGTCGCTTGTAACTCTGGTATCATTTCCGCCCCTTCGTATCGAGAATCTAACTATATCTTTTTCGAAAGTGATTAAAGATCTAGGATATTTCCCTAACCGTACCTTGTCCTGAAAGGAACATCTACAAAGTAACTCAAGGAAAACATACAGAATTCTACATCAGTTTTATAGGAATAAGGACTCTTTACGTACCTCCACTCTGATACTTCTGGTTAAGAGTTTAATCTTGCCTCATTTTGATTACGGTTGTTTAGTATATGATGATTTGACCGACGATTTAAATTTAAAGCTCGAGCGTGCGTTAAATGTCTGTGTCCATTTTATTTACAATTTGCCTAAATACGAACACATAACTCCATACAGACTTAAGGCTGGTCTGCCTAATGTTGCCAAGAGAAGAAAATTTTTTATGGGTAACTTCCTCTACACACTTTTTCAAAACAAAGCTCCTGAATATAGTATCTATTGAACTATTTTCAATTTATAGACAGAGACCTTCCAGCACAGTCTTAGCTTCGTGAAAGACATGAAATCCTTAAGATTCCTTTTCACAGAACGTGTCAGCTTAAACGATCATTTATAGTAAGAGATCACTGCTTATGGAATAAAGTACCATAAGATATTAGAAATGCACCTTTCCTGTATCATTTTAAACATCTTTCTTCAAATATTTGTACAGCACTTCGAACCCAAATTTTGTAAATTTTTGTTTCGTATTCACACAGTTTTTCCCTCTTTATTTTTACTTAAACATGCATATGAGCTAATAATTAATCACTAATTCTCAATTCATATAAATAAATCTCATGCCTAATTTGATTCCTATTATTAGGTAAACCCTATAAATATATTAATTTTTTTTTATTTAGTTTATATAATTAATTATAAGATTAATCAAGTACTCTACCGATCATTGCTTGCACACGTTTGAAATGACCCTGTATTATCCTGTTTCTTAGAGGGCTATTTAGCCCTAGGAACTTTCTTTAATAAATACAAATACATATACAATACGTTATTCTCAAAAAAGTATCAATAATAACCTTTTTTTAAAGGAATTTAAATCAGGAAAACACGTACTGGGCTGAACTAAGCAGGCTGACAGTGGTTCCTTCTCTAGAAAGTTAGACTAAAAGGCGAGACGTCACCTAACCAAGTTGACACCGTTGGAATTGCGGAATTTACGGACTCTAAAACCCACGGCTCACCAGAACGAGTGGATCCACTAAAGTAGCCACCAACAATCTTTACGGAACTTTCGTTTCAAATAGTGAATTTAAATTAAATTTCATTGTAACGAACGATAAAGAGAATAGATAACGCGGCGCGATATACCACCCGACATCCGTTAACATTAGTAGGAAACTCAAAATTAGGTAAACCACTAAACACACACTTATAAGAAGAATGAAGCCATGGCAGACCAAATTAAAAAAAATCCATCTTCACAGGCGGAAAATACCCCCTTAGTAGCTACAAATGCAGATATAATTGGCGTGCTACAAAAATGATCAGAGCGGATGTCTAACAAAGAAATCGCGATAAATACTCGTAGAGAAGAAATTCGCTCTTTAGCAAAGAATTTGGATTTGGTAACTTCAGACGAAAGCGAAAGGGGGAAAGATGATGAATCACGAACAGGTAACGATGACGCGTTGCATGCAGAATCTGAACCTATTGATTCTAGGATTTTACAAAGATTGTCGAACAAAAAAGTAACAACTCCCGCTAACGCCAACCCCAAAAGAGAAACTATCCCTGCAAAAGACGCATTTAAATTAATTGAAAAATTCCGTGGACAAGACGAAATGGTAGTGGAACCCTTCATCGTTCTTGTAGTGAAAATTAAATCACAGTGCTCAAAGCCAGGTGTTTTATTAGACTGGATCATCGCAGAAAAAAATCGAGTGAGAAGCGGAAAAATCCATTTGTTTCTTATCAATTCAGGATTATGACGATCTTTTTAAAGCTCTTAGAACTAATTTTTAAACTACCGAATCACTATAAACTCACCGCACAAAACTCTTACAAGTAATCCAAGGAGCTGGGGAAAGTACACAGAATTAGAGTGCACGATTCAACCAAAGAATACACGAACTTTTGTATGCTGTGTAGTCGAAAAATCCCTTAACACATGAATGAGAAATTTGCATAAAAAATGAAGAGCAAACAGTTCTCGAAAATACATCATGAATGTAAGAGAAGAACTTTAAGACCGAGTTTCAAGCAAAAATCCCAGATCTAAGATATTAAAACAGCGAAATTTTATCGGAGAAATGTCGTTGTCGCCTGACGTGTATATTAGAGGATCGGCATTTTCTGTGTGCCCAGATGTGCAGCTACGTTCATAGAAATAAATATGGGACTGAACATTCTTAGAAATTCTCATTGTGAGACCAATGAAATTGGAGCACTAGCCTATTTCTGTGAGTTTATAAAGTTTAGTAGACGTGCGCTTTGAGAATAGTTGCTACACGGAGAGAAATATTAAGAGATTAATGCACGGAAGCGCGTGATTTTATAGTTACATTTTTTACATGATTTAAAGTCTCGGAATCTATGGTGAAAAGTATAGAATTCGAGATATGAGAACAAACGGGCGTGGTGTAATACCTGAAACTTTGAGACCTATGCTTTAAAAGCAAGGGTTTTCAGATCTTAGTTCTCGCGCTAATTCGTAATGAAATCAAGGAATAGTGCCGTGAATTTATCTCCTGAAATTTCTCTCCGTGTACGTGTTGTTATTAAAATTGAAAAGCTACTATGACTTTTTACTTTGGCAAGTGAAACATATTTTTCTATGAATCCTAAAATTATGGTGATTTTCTAATACACAGTTTTTTGCATTAAAAATGGAAACCGAAAATTGAAATTAAAAATATAATTTTGGTTTGAGTTAGAATTTTTTTTAAATTATGAAAATAAAATATCTTGGAATTTGGTAGCACACGTCGAGGCGTCCTAACGGTAGGGTGCCAATGCACGCGACACGACTTGACGGTACTTAACCAAAAATAAAAGCAATAAAAAACTAACCGAGAAGTTAGCGCTAGAAAGTCTTTCTCGTGTAATTGAGCAAGATAAGGCTAGAAGTTGGCTAAAACTAAAAGGTGCTCACTTGCTTCATCAAATCATGAAAGTTCTATCTCGGGCGAGCAAAGCATGAAGGTTGCCACTTCTCGCGTTTAGATTATAAGCGAGAAGTGGCACCTTCATGCTTTGCTCGCCCGAGATAGCACTTTAATGTTTTGATGGAGCGAACAAGCATTTTCTAGTTTTGGCCAACTTCTAGCTCCATCTTGTTCAATTCCGCGATCTAAAACTTTCTAGTGCTAACTTCTCAGTTAGTTTTTTTTCGCTTTTATTTTTGGTTAAGTACCATCAAGTCGTGTCGCGTGCGTTGGCATCCTATCGTTAGGACGCCTCGATGTATTAAAATTAAAAGAATTAGTAAGATGTATAATGTATTCTTATAGTTTGCTTTGCGGAAGCAAATCATAATTCCCTTAGACCTGTGCAAATCAAACTATAAAGAGATAACACATATATAATACTAACGTTCTAAAAAATTTGTAATTAACATTAGCCGAATCTTCAAAAATATTATTTATGCTAATCTTCATGAAACTCTAGCTTAAGCAAGAACTATATATTCCAAATTTTATGCGAGACTGAAAACCTGTCTTCTTTACTTTTAAACGTATATATATATTTGTTTTTTTCCTGTGTTGAAACAGTAATTCAACTGCAATTCCCTAAGTACTGCGCCAGCACTAGTCTGCGAAGATTTAGCTGGACGTTGGCAAGAACACTGGCTCAGTAGTGGCTAGATGTCAGTTACGACTGAATGCAGGGATTTCCCATTGAGTAACGAGCACAAAGTGCGAGATCCTACAGTTGCGTACCCTCGGCACGCTCAAACTTGCATTTGTCCATTTTTCAATATTGTGATAACTAGTAATGACAACCTTGATTTATTTTTGCGAAATACTTACAATTTTTTATTATGTAACATATGCTTCCGCAATTCATATATTGAAAAGGAACTATTCAAAAACTTCTAGGACCTTAGACAGAGTATATAAGTATAATAAGTATCTATTTTCATTAAGTAATTGTACCTGTAATTATTTCATTTTCTGTAGAACTTTCTCAACACTGCATATACTGCATATACTGCATATAAATTGAATCATTATAAATTATAGCGTAGATTTTTTTTGAACCTTTGACCTGTACAATTTATGAAAGATAGAATTTTTTATGTTCTAGTTTACAGATATTTATTTTAAAATAGGAAAATAAAAATTATTCTTGTTTTTTTGTCAATTAATTCTAAGGGTATATTTAAAAAGATTTAAATATTTAAGCAGAATTAAATAATTAGCAGAAAAAGTAGCCTTGCGCAGAGCAAGTATTTAAAAAGTATAAAATAAAAACACTTTTGAATACTCAAGTTGCGGTGGCTGGGCGGCTAGACTGCTTCTCTAGCAGTCTGGTCGCCGCGATTTATAGCCGCCCTCGGGGTCCTTACCGTCGCGCGTCGGGTTTCGCGCATTAGGAAAGGGCGCCATAAGATTCAGTGAGAAGCAGTCATAAACTGAAACGCGCGATTTGAGTAGCGCTGCTCCAGTCGCGCATTCGTAAACCCACCTTTAGGAAGCAAACGTTTCCTTTTTGGCGCAACAATATTACCAGTGATTAAAAATAATCTCTCGCTTTGCACTGATGAGGTTTGTACAGCCAAATATCGCGACGCTGCTTTCGCTACGAGTGGAAATCTTTCTTAGCTTCTTTTCCACCACGTGTGTTCTCAGTCCGAATATAATATTCAGAGAATGCATATTTACACATTCTTGTACTTCTTCCGCTTTGTTTCTTTGAAATTTCTAGGGCTGAACATTTGGATATGCCGTTTTGTTATCTACCATTTTGATTGAAACTTTCAAAATTTTGCCTAATAACAAATAATAATAATTTATAATATCCGCGAAAAACTATGTGTAAAGATTTAAAAAAAACATTAAAATGTTCGAAATTTGTGTTAACACGAAATTTTGATTTTCCCACCAGCCTGGCAACCAAAAATATTAACTAACTGTTGATGACACGAAGTTTTTATTTTCCCACTAGCTCGGCAACCTAGTGGATACAAAAAAATATTAACTGTACAAATATCACAAGCAACGTGCAAACGTTAGCAAAAAGAAAAATTTTAAAATTTAAATTTCGTAGAGATGGCACTAAATTCGTATTTTTCCCTAGTCGGGCAACCCAGAAGGACCAAACGTTAGTATGACATGTGAAAACAGTACCAGCGACGTGCAAAAGTATGCAAAAATAAAAAACGAAAAATTATCATTTCTGGGAATGCGCCGAAAATTGTATTTTCCTGCAGTCAGGCAACCAAGAGGGTACAAACGAAAATATTAAATGTGCAATCAGGACACACGACGTACGGACGTATGTGAAAAGAAAATTTTTTAAATGTGAACTCATGGAATCAAAAAGCTTGAAAGTTAGAAGACTTTCATTTTCAAACGTGTTCATTATTAGACGATTGAAAAAAGAGTTTTTGAATAAAAAACTTTTTAAGTTTTAATCTGGAAGTGTTTCAAATTTTTTAATTTAAAAGAGATTAATTTTGCCTGTTTTTGGTTGTCGTTGAGTTTTGAATACTTTAAATGAACGCTACTGAAGGCTGGGGACCTTCTCAGCATGAAAACAAAAACGCAAACCCCAGACGACTCTCTCGGTTCCAGTTCTCCTTCCCCCCGCTCCCAACCCTCCCTTATTAACTGAAGTTTTTGGTGGAACTGACGTTAGAACTACAATCTCCACCATATGACGATTTGATACTTAACTTTGACATGATTTCG
>NC_046657.1:164053078-164058177 GCF_010883055.1 Belonocnema kinseyi
AAATAGCACGAGAATTCTGGATCAATCTGAAAAATCTCTATCCCATCCACACACTACTCCTTCCCCCTGCCGAGTGAGTCACGCCTACCCCGAAAGGGAAATAGCTTAAAGGTGTAATAATAATAATAATAATAAAATAAAATATGAAGCTATAACAACTGAAACACCAACTTGAACAAAGGATATGCATGGTAAGGCCCAATACTAACAAGTTCAACTTTGTAAGCAACTAATTGGAAAACAATAATATTTTATACATTTTTAATGTTTAAATTATATTAGCAAATAAATTTATACTATTATTATAATTTATTATGTAAATTTATTGTGAATTTGTTCTTAAATTGTTTTTAGGATGACGAACAGCTGTAATTATAAAGAAAATGCCATCTGCAAATGCCTTCTAGTTAAAATCAATTAAAATCGGTTCTACTTTTTTTTTATAATAATGCACAAAAATATTATAGGATGCAATTGATAGAAATTTTAATTGAATGATTTAAAACTAATTGAAAAAAGTCTGAAATACATTCTACAAATTTTAACATGAATAACATTTAAGGAATTATTATTACTAGTTACTTTTTATAGCATAAGAACTTTTTAATTATGAATTAAACATTAATGACACGTTTTTCATTGTTGAACTGTATATAGGTCGCGTGATAGTAATCAGCACATTGACATAGTATTGTCTTCACGTCTCTTTGTATCTTCAATCTGCATTCTATATGCATCGGTTTAGATTTTGGAATCCTAATTATGAATCAGAAACTTGAAATGCCTTTTGTCAGTCGCAAATTGGAATTTCGACATTCAATCGACGAGCCATTCAAATCGAGAAAACTGAGAGTCGGCTCGTATCGAAAAATTCAAACCGACGATATCGCTCGTCAAAGTTAGTTTTTCGACAGTCGAACGACGCGCCGATCGAATGGAAAAATTCAAACCAAAAGTGACACGGACCGATTTCGGTTTTTCGATAATCGAAGCGCGTTTAATATCGGTTCGAATTCGGATCGAATTTGTTAGCACACTGGTAATTCCAACCCTTGAAAGGACAAATAAATTACCAGAAATCAATATGAACCGGAAAATCTTTAAATGAGATAGAAAATGTTTTAAGTAAAGTACAGGGTATTAGAAGATCTCATTCTTGAGAAGAAATGGCAACGAACGTTCTTTCTTACTTAGGTTACACTTCTTTAATCCTTATCTCAATAATTGCAATGTATAAATGCGGAGTTTGCGGATTAATACGAAAATGTCTTCCTTACCTCTGCGTTAATTTTTGTGATACCACCAATAAGATAAATAACTTAATAATACCACAAGTTGTCGCCTACGTACCAGCGAGCGCGTCTACGATTGACCTAGAGAGTAAGTTAGATAATAATCTTATTAAGTTTAGAAGGAAGTAAGCTATAAAAGTACTAAGAATTTCAAGAGAAATTCACTCTAACAGGGAAGGTATGAAGCTAGAAAGAATAGGTCAAAATGTTTTAGCTTTGTTAGCGCATTGTTTTACAGAGAGCAGTTTCACAGGCAAAGAGTAAATAGATATCACTCCCTTTCTTTTTATATGGTAAGGACAGTAGAGTCTACGCTTTTATCGTAGGAGCGTCCCAGTAGAGCTTTGGCTCCAGATTCCTTTCTTGTCTGACAGCTACGGCTGCAACTTGTGTTTCATTTAATAAACTATCTGACCTGGTCTACGAATCTGTACTAGGACAGCATTAAATTAAAGTGACTTTTCATTGAGACCGTCACAATGAAGTACCTTGAATTAAATTTGTTTCCCTTTCCCTCTCCTTTCTACAATTAGTTTGCATTAATTTTTGTTGTAAAAAATATGTTTTATTTCTATTTTCTCCTTATAGTTAAGTTTGTAATCAAGTACTAATAAAATTTTCTGTTTTAGGATTCAGAAATTGGGAGGCATAATGACAAAAAATTCCATTAGAAGAAGTACCCGACTTTTAACAATATTATTTATATTTTCAGTTGAAAGCGCATACTTGCTAAATTATCCTTTCACGTATACATCTGTCACTTATTTTGAACCATTAGCAAAAATTAGGATCATTTCTAACAAAGTTTATTTAGTATCTCTTTTTAACAATGATGATATTTTAAAATTCAAATCTAAATTAAGAGAACATTTCAAATACTTGTTATCACCTTGTGAGTAGGACAGACAGATATGCAATAAAAATCAAGCAAAATTAAACATAAAAAGTCAACAAGAAAAAGTAATAAATATTAATAGGAAATTAAACTTTTTTTTCTGAAAAATACACTGGATCTTAATGATACAACGAATTTCACCGAGCCCTTATTTTCACGAAGTAATTTAAGGTTTCACTTTGAGCATGTCAAACTACAAAAACTTCTTGTTCTCATGCACACCCTTCTAGCTATTTACTCCCGAGATATTACGCTTTTTAGAGCATATTCATTTCCTATTTGCCACAGTCTGAATTTGGATTAAATAATAGCGATATATATTACACCTCAATTTAATCTTATCGGCCTATTTGATAACGAAACTTCAAAATTTACGAAATTTAAATTAGACCAAAATCCAAATTAAAAATCACATTTAACGTGCAATAATGAAATTAATGAGAAAAAATAAAAAACATAAATAAATAAATTTTTATTACAAACGTTTCGGCACTCGTACAGTACCCTATTAAGGCAAGAAAAGTTTAAGTGGTAGAAATTAACAGCACCCACGAACAAGTGCTCTCTCTTTGATACCTGAGAATCGAATAAGGGTCAGGGCCAATCTGTTGTACACACAATATAAATATCTATCACAATTACATCAGGAATAGAGAAGGTAAAAGAAAAATAGAATTCATGAAACAGCTACGTTATATGTAAGGATTCATATTAGCATAACTTTTGTTCAACCCATCCAAATCAGTTTTTAAATTAATAGATAATTTTTTTTTTAATATAAAGCATTTCCATAAATTCCCTTTTTCTCTCATTACTTTCACTATGCAAAATTTGAACATTATCCCAGTCAAACTCATGGTCAATATCAACAAATGCCTTTTTATGTCTGGCAAGAACACTTTTATAACAGCGTCCTAAACGAACATCACTTTTGTGTTCCTCTATCCTAGTATTAAGAAGTCTGCCAGTTTGTCCCACGTAATTCATCTCACAGATCCTGCAAGTGATCTTATAGACAACACCACCCTTTTCAAAATTATATAAAGGATCTTCGCAAAAATTTATCACCGAGTCCATTTTAAATGTAATGCGCGAAATAGTATGAATATAAAAAATTTTTAACATAAGTTCAATAATTTTAGAAGAAAATTTACCAAAAAATGAAAGAACAAAAGTATTAAACGAACTATATTTCTTTAACTCTTTCTGGTTATCTACAAGTAAATTATTAATGTCTTTGTTTTTGATTGGTTGAACTCGAATTGTAATATATTTCTCAATTAACTTTTTTGGATAATGATTCAGAAAAAGGATATTTCTAACAAGATTCAAATTTCTTGTGTGAAATGAATAATGGGACAAACCTAGAGCTCTGTCAACTAAGTTTCTAATTACTGCAATTTTGTTTTCAAAGGGATGAGCAGAAAGGAAATTTAAAATTCTACCTGAATATGTACTTTTTCTGTACAAATTGGTAATAATATTATCATTCCAACCCTTAATTACTTCTATGAACAAAACAACTGATTTTATAATCCTGATCTATATCATTAGTAAATTGAAGTTTTGGATGAAAACTATTAAAAGTATCAATAACGATCTGTAAGTTTTCCAGAGGAGTTCGCTGCCTTCTCATTTTTCTTTCCTCTTTTTCATTTTTGTCAGAAAATTTTATTTTAATTTTTCGTTTTTTTCAGATTACAATAGAATTTTTGGTTTTCGTTTATTCTTTATGGTCTAAATTTGGTCGTTGGATTCTTGTTTTGTTTAACAGGATTTTGCATCAATAACGAAACTTATTACGTGATAAAAGAAAACCCTTTAAAAAATTGGTACAAAACCAGTTTAGGAAGAATCTGCCGTATTAAACTCCTCAAAAACTGTATGAAAAATGATCCAATTTGGGAAACTAATCTGCTCATTGGTTTAGCACCATATAAATGTGAATTATATGCAAATTTTGTTGACTACTCCATTCTAACACCAATAGAAATCCATAATGGATTGCTATACGCAATATTGTTCTATAAACAAATCCACCTACTATGTCCTAATCATTCTGACCAAACAATCATTATTCAAAATACAAGGATATTAGAAATTGATCCAAACTGCCGAGTTTCACATGGCACTAATATTGTTGCATTTGAGCGAGGAATACAAGAAATAAGCAACGAAGAGAAAAGCTCTTCTTTCATTAGGAAATCTCATCTCATCCCGTCTCATATAAGCGAGATCGTATATTTCGAGCAACTGCCTTGTCAGTGTCAAAATTAACATTCGTAAAAAAAATTTCATAAGGACTGTCATAAAATATGAAAGTAGATATAGAAAAGACAAAAAAACATAGCTTTCAGAGTAAAATGCGTATATCTGTTAAATTATATACTTCTTTCATTAATAATGTAGGTTCTTAAATATTATTTCATTAGTATAATTCTTTTTTTTATCTCGTTAGTTTATTTTTCGTACGGTCTTTGTGGTTATATCTCATATTTGTTGCATGAAGAAAATTATTTTCTAATTCTAGATTCCTGGGGTCAAAAAGTCCTTAGTTAAACCCCTTTTTAAAATAATAATAATTATAATAATGTTTTATAATTTATGAAGCAGCATATTAAAAAAACTGTTTCACAAGAATTATAAAATTGCGAGAATATTACAAACAATTTCCGTATTTAAGAATTGGATTTAATGAAGGTTTTTTTTTATCTTTCAAAATGTATTCTTATTATTTCTTTAAAATACAGTAAAATTCTTCTGAAGCGCCGATTTTGGGGCTGATGGTGAGTGGAAACTAACTCATTCTAGCCCGCTCCATGTTTGTTTGTTCATGTCTGAGTTCTCGTCTGATTCTTTTTCTTCCCTCATTTGATTATTTAAATTGATAATTTATTTCGAAGTTCAATGTT
>NC_046657.1:164058277-164059761 GCF_010883055.1 Belonocnema kinseyi
GGATATAATTAAGAACTTGAAAACCGGTAAGGCTGCCGGGGTAGACGGTATTAACGCTGAAATGCTTAAACACGGTGGCGAGTACATACCACATAGAGTTTGTGAATTCATAAATTTATGTTTCGAGATGGGAGACGTCCCAGACGATTGGAAAGAAGCGATTATCGTACCAATATACAAGAGAAAGGGAGATGAAAGCGAGTGTAATAATTACAGAGGGATTAGCTTATTAAGCACTGTAACTAAAATATATTCAAAAATACTTATTCGTAGGGTAATGAAAATAACAGAAACAAAGATTTGGGAAGTCCAAAGTGGGTTTATGCCAGGAAGGTCATGTACGGATCAAATATTTAGCTTACGGCAAATAACAGAAAAAGTTTGAGAGTAGGAAAAAAAGTTTTCTGTGCATTTGTTGACCTAGAAAAAGCTTTTGACAAGGTAGATAGAAGTAAACTTTGGGAAATTCTGAAAGAGTATGGAGTCAGTGCATGGATCCTACAGGCTATAAAAACAATATACACAGGTAGCAAAGTGAGTGTAAGAGTGAATGGGAAACTGAGCGACTGTTTCGATATTATTCAAGGAGTTAGACAAAGATGCGTTATGTCTTTATGGTTTTTTATATTATTTATGGACAAGTGTTTAAGAATGGCTCTCTTCGACGAAGAGGGTATGGATCTCGAAACCGTAAGGCTACGAGGGTTAGCCTTCGCAGATGATAAGGTTGTTACGGCAGAGTCTATCGAAGACCTACAAAGAATGTTGAATAAACTAAATGCAAGCATGAAGAGCATGGGCTTAAAAATTAACGCTAATAAAACAAAAACTATGGTGTTCGAAGGAAATAGTGAGAAAACGCTATGCAAAATTTTATTAAATGATGAGAGAATTGAACAAGTTGATAAGTTCGTATACCTTGGTAGCTTATTTACTAGGGACGGGAAGATAAATGAGGAATGAGATAGACGAATAAATGAAGGTAAAAAGGTTATTGGTAGAGCAGGTCCCCTTATCAGAAGTAAAAATATATCAAATAAAGCTAGAATGGCAATACATAATTCTATATTTGTACCGACTGTATTATACGGTAGCGAGACATGGACATATCAAGAAAAAGATAAGAGTAAAATTAACGCAATGGACATGAGATTCATGCGCATAACAAGCGGGAAATCTCTAATGGACAAAGTAAGTAACGAGATAATTCTAAAGATGGTTCGGACATGTTGAGAGAATGCCAAATGAACGACTAACGAAACAAGTGTATCAAGGTAAAGTAAGTGGTTACGTGCCCAGAGGTAGACCGCGGAAAGAATGGTTAGAATGTGTGAATGAGACCCTGCTTAGAAGAGTCATAAGAAGTCACAGAAACACGAGAACCTGCATGAAAAAATGCATGGACATAAAAGAAGCTAGAGAAGTATGCCAGGACAAGAAAGTATGGCGGAAAATAGTTAATAAAAAGAGTGTCAGTAGAGTGA
>NC_046657.1:164059861-164082205 GCF_010883055.1 Belonocnema kinseyi
TTGAAAAATTGAAATTAAAATTAAATGGCAATTTGTAAGAACAAAAATGCAAACTATTTGAAAAATGTATAAAACAAAAGAAACAAAAATTCTAAAAACCTTTTTTTTCTCTTCTCAATAAAATTAAATAAAAAAAAAATCATATAATTTTTTTTCTCTACTTACACGAACAACCTTTTTTCCTTAAATACACAAGAGAATTGATTCCAAATTGCTAGATCCGCCTCCTTGAGAAAAACGAAACAGAGAAGTGGGCGTTGAAAACCCCAAGCAATAAAAAAGGAAAAGAGTACCAGTACTCCCATGCAAAAATAGCCAGTGTTCCCCTGAACAAACCCTTTGATTACGGTCTTAATTATATGGCGATTAGGATTGAAAATACGATTCTCTCTCTCTCTTTTCGCTTATAAAAATTAATCATCCTTTTTATATATTTTTTCATCTCGTAAGAAATTAGGTCATATGCTCCGTAGACATGATTTGTTGATTCATTGTTTAATTTTCAACTTCTGAAAATGATTTCAGAAAATCTACTGATACGAGCGATAAGAAACAAAGATTGGATTATGTTTCAAAATATCGAAACAGTGAATGACAAATTTAATCATCTGGGATTTCTGTGCCAACTCCTAAGAGGATTCTGCTCAGCCTAGATTTAACTAGAGAAAATTAAATAAAAATCTTTTAACTGGCAAAGCACCGTATGTCCAAACTCTCTTCTGTAATTTACAGTTTTATTTGTGACTTTCAACTTATTTATTATCGTTTAATAAAAAGAATTGTATAATAATAATAATAATAATATTCCCAAGAAATTGTCAGTAGCATCCTCATCCCACCTGAATTAATTATTCTAACAAACGAGGCAAGTAGGGAAAAATAAGGGGAATTCAATTGTTTATTGTTGTTTAATCATTTAGAACATAACACCATAAAAAAACAACACATATAAATATACCTCGTAATTCTTCAAACTTTCTACATGGAAAAGAATGTTGCTTTATCCAAAATACATATCTAACGATATCATTCGATTTCTTAAAATAACAGAAAAAGTTTTATTTTGGAGACCTGATTTATGGCACAAGAACTGCCTTAAAAGAGAGATTGCTCCATTTTCAAATATTTTGAAATATTTTGCCATCGCTAGAAATTTTATGAAATTTCTTAAAATATTAAGAAATCAGTAAAATCCCATGAAATTTATTGAAATCTCTTTCAATATTTCGCCAATCCTTCAAATATATTAGAACCCTTAGAAATCATTCAAAATAATTTTTAAATCCTTGCTATTGCGTTTTTTCTGTATTAATAAATCGAACTTTACAAACATAATTGTTTTAACAAATTATTAATGTTTTGAACTATTTTTCCTTTAGAAATGGAAGATAGTTTTATAATTACTACAGGGGAAAATAGTCATAAAGAATAATAATTCGTTCAAATAATAATAATTATTATTATTATAAATTTTTAAACAATTGTGTTTGATATTTTGAATTAATTTTTACCTCACTCCAATTAAGAATTGTACAAAAAGACAACAATTTAAATAAAGATTCAACCTACTAGAAAATATTCTAGAAGAATATTGCTATTAATCATGATAAATTGTTAAAATAATTACTTCTGTTGATTTTGAGATAGTTTTATCTGGTTGTAACTTCAAAACTGCAAATAAGTATGAATTGGTATTCTATGTCGTAAATACAGTCTGTATTTTAAAAACAGCCAAAACTCTTAAAACCTCCATTTTTCACTTTTAGCTTTTTTTTGCGACCCTTTGAAACAAAATTATAGGAGTGATATTGAAAAAATGATTCATCGTTTTTATTCTTGGGCCAAATGTGAACAAAAAGCTGATATTGGCTATTCTGAATAAAATATACAAAAACGTATTTCTTCTTATGGAAAATACGTATTCAAACTTCATAGGGTTTGTCATTTCTCGAAATATCATTAAATAACGCATTTAGTTTTCTTTTGGATTCAAAATAATTTGATGGCGATATGTATGAAAATCTAAGAAAAAAATTTGGAAAAATACAGAATACGTACGATCAAACCTTCGGCATTTAATAATAATTAACAGCAATAAATAATAATTTTTTCATTAGGTGGAATTAAGTTTAATTCCTCATTAAAGTAGATAATTTAAGAGGGGTGATCTATATTTCGCCACTACAACTACCACAAATCAAATGAAAAGTAGTCGTAAACAAATTGAATCTTCGCAGCAGACTTTACTTTTAAATTCCAATAGAAATAGATGGAGAAATAACTAGTCATTCAAAAGCCTATCTGACTTTCAAAACAATGAGTGCGAAATTTTAAAAACATTTTGTGACCCCATTTTTTTTAGATAGGAAGAAATTTCTTTTAAATGTACTTTAACTACTTTTACTTTCAATTAATTAAAAAACGAAGTTGAATAAATAAACACTTTTGATTTAGACATAAATTTTCTTTGGATGAAGCCTCATAAGCTTATACAACTTGTGAAATTTCTTTTATAGATTTCGTTTCATTTTTATCCTATACTTTTTCACCTAATCATTATCACGATGTGTGTATCTACTTCTGTGACACATATTTCAATGTGTAATGGATGAGTACGAAAATTTTGAGATCCGGGTTTAAAGTTTCTTCATTTCCTCCATGTACTTTGAAGAAAAAATAAAACGGTGGTTGGTTTCTATTGGTCCACGTTTTCCGTGAATAACCAATCAAGTTTCCTAGATTTCAGCTACCTGGACTACTAGAGAAGCAGGTCTAAAAGATACGGTGTAGTATATATAGTAGCATTTTTCCAGGGGCTTATCATACAAAGTTCTAGGAAGGTCAATGTTTAATTACTTGTCATTGAGTCCATGCTGAAAGAATGAAAATTTTTATCGAAATTCTAATCTTGGTATTTGCTACTCTTCTCGATTTTATACGTAAGTTCGATTTAATACATTTAATAATTACTGTTTATAACCAATTTCAAGTCGTGAATTGTCTAAATTGATTTATAAAAAAATATCTAAAGGCGTCACGTCTTACGCAACGAACGATACACTTACTTTAAGCCTAAACAAACTTTGGAAATAGCTAAAGGCTAAAAAATCCCAAAAATCGGGATTTTTCGCCAAATTTTTTGAAGCGCTTACTTTTACCTACTCCCAAAAAAGCGGTCCACGTTAGGAAACATCTAAACAAATTTACGGATATTTTTTCAACATTCTTGAATGCAATACATTTTTTTTAATTTTTAAAATTTTAATAATTTACTTTTAACGGGGAATTATTTACAGATACTACACGTTAAAACGAATTAAGATAGAAAGCCTATAATGACTCTAAATATGCACTTTTGTGATGTATTTCATTGAAGAATGTATGTGATTTTTTCCGATTTTTCGTACGGTCAACGGTTTTCTGGTAACCAGTGAGTGTCGACGCTTGAGAAAGGACGTCTTTAATAATAAGCATAATATTATTAGTTATCTCGTATGAACGAAGAAAAATCATTTGTGAGAAAAAAGTTTAAAATTTGGCAGAAATAATGATTGGAACATTAGTTTTTGTAATTAAATTATTTCTCACTGTCGCCTCATACATTTTGTTTTTGATTTCGAATTATTAGGTTTGGATAAATCATGGTTTATTTTTCCGAAAAAAAATATCTTTTATTAATCTACTGTTTCGGGCTTTGAAAATCAGTAAATAATTTTTATGCTTACTTATTTGTTTAAAAAATGATGTCCTTTAAAGAAATTTTTGGAACGATTTTAGCATAAAAAAAGCTTTACGTTTATGACTCCTGAATACCGTCAAATAGGTTAAAGTCTCTCATTAGGAGTAAATTTGCTCACCTCCTATTTCATATTTTAAAATTTATCGTCAAATATCCTAAATCAAAAAATAAAAGATTATTAATTCTTTAAATTAGTAGAGCTGTCATGCATTATTTTGAAATCTCTTTGGGGATAATTTACTGGTGAGCAACTTTATCTTGCACGAGCTACTTCGCTCCGTTTTAGGTCACATGTTTGTTAGAAATAATAACATTTTTGATAATCATTTAAGTAATATTTAATGATTTTGAATTCAAGTGAAAATTCAAGCCTCAAAAGGGATGAGGTAAAATAAACATAAATATATGTTAGATCAAGGATTCCTATTCGGTAGTAGTAATAGTAGAGTTATGGAATACACTATGTCATATCATAAACTACATCAGCTTATGCTTATCATTTGAACAAAAAATGCAGCAAAACAAATTTTTATTGATAGAACGTTATCTTCCTCGAGGCTGCGATATATGCCAAATATGCGATTATTTTATACCCAAAAACAAATCAATCACATGGGCAGAGAATTTTATAAACCCTAATTCTTGCATAGCTTCTTGAGGCTAGCCGATTTTATTCCCAGTGGGCACAATATTTAGCGACGTCTTTACGACATCGTTACGACATCTTGAAGACAACTTTACGACCTCCTATGTCCATGTCGTTACAGTGTCTTTACGATATCTTAAAGACATCGTCAGATCATACGACATATTTACGATATCGTAAAGACGACTTAACGACATGGACATAGGATGTCGTAAAGTTGTCGTAAAGATGTCGTAAAGACGTCACCAAATTTTGTGCCCATAGTGTTTCTTCTTAGGCCATAATGAATGCGATATATCCCAGTAATGTAAACAGAAGAAAAGATCTAGAGTGTTCAAACTGATATAATCATATGCTAATGAGCGTTCAGTCTGACAGAAGAATTCGTGGAATAAAAAGACGCTGAAAGTGAGCGAAAAACTGGGATCTTTAATGTGGAGAAGCGAGAAATTGCACTTTATTATTATAAAAAACATTTCTGTGGCGAAATGTTGTCACAGGCTTATACTGCCCAATATGTCGAAGGCATTTTTGGTTAGAGTTGGATTTTTTATTTGATCATTTTGCACGGGGCTCTCCCGGTATATATCATCAGTCACGGACGCATTTTTATAATGCAATCAAGTGATCTGATGAGAGTAGTCTGCCCAGACATATTGGACAAAGCCTGGTTTTTACCTCATCATTGACGGACTGGGTTGCAGTCAAGTACACGATGGGGGGACCTAGAGCTTAAGGTGGGTTCCGAACCACCAGAACCTCGGTAAGGGTACATTGAAAAATTGCTAGAGGTACCGGCTCAGGGATCGAACCCCGGACCTCTGAGGTGAAGTCCGAGTGTCTAACCAACTGAGCCACCGATTATTATTATCGAGGGGCTATTCACTCTCGAATATGATTCACATATCTCAAAGATTCAGTACGCTAGTTAATTATTTCAAATGATTTCAATGTCTAAATTAGTAATAATTTCTTAAACCAATACTCTGATATGTTACTTAAGGGGTATTTTAACTAGTGTGCCTTTCTTGTGCGCTATTCTTCTCTTAGCGCAGAGACTCGTGTCTCATTTCGCCTTATTATTCCTTATTTCGCCTTACATTTAGAGGAGTGAGCAATGGTTCTTGCTACTCATTGTTATCCACACTATTCAAGACTAAGCTTTTACTATTAGAAATCATTTATATGCTCGAAAGTTTTATAAATTAAAAAATGTAGAAATTTCAAAATTTAAATAATTGATAACACATTAATTGAATGACATTAATTGAATTTATTATTGAATTGCCAAGTTTCCATTCGAAAATATAAAGAATTATTGCACATTTATAATATAAAAGAAATAGTTTTACTATTAGAAAAGGTTGAGTATCAATTGATATTTAGAACTTCATTTTGAATGTCAATTAATAAAATAAAACAGATATTTCAATTTTAAAATAATATACACTGCCGTGCACAAGTTTTAGGCCACCTTTTTTTTATGACTGAATAAATTCTTTCAATTTTTTATTATAATGAAGCTAAAAAAATTTCTCTTCGAAAGGTTGATTGTTTTCAAAATTCTGTATAAAATAAGCCCAGGGTGAAGCCAATTTTTTTATTTTTTAAGCAGATATTACAAAAATAGTTCGGATTTCAATGTTTTCTTAAATTTTCAATAACTTCCGAATTAATTAGCATTTTTCAATGTTCTTGGGCTCATTTTGACGCTATTTTTTTATTGTATCACAACAGCTTACAAGTATAAAATGTAAAAAAACTATTTTCGAATTGCAAGAGCTTGAATTTGCGATAAAAAAGTTCAAAATATTTGAAAACATCTTATCCATAGGCAAATTATAATAAAAGTGAAATAAATATATATTTTAAGGAAAAGACATATAAACTTTATTATTATATGTTTCATATATTTTACAAAAATTTTTTTGTTATTAGAATCAATATTGCAGTTTTTCCAACTTTTTGTTACAACTTCAAATTCTTACAATTCAAAAAGAAAATTTGCACGATTTATATTTTTTAAGCTTCTGTGATACGGTAAAAAAAAGCTTTAAAATGAGCTGATGAACACTGAAAAATATTGAATATTTCGAAAGTTATTGAAAATTTAAGAAATCATTGAAATTGACACTATTTTTGCAATATCTACTTAAAAACAAGACAAATTGGCATCACCCTGGGCTAATTTTAAAAAGAATGTCGAAAACAATTAACCTGTTAGACATTTTCTTAGCTCTGATATAATTCAAATCAAGAGAATTTATTCTGTCATAAAGAAGAGGTGACCTAAGGCTTTGCACAATAGTCTGACCATTTGTGCAAAAATAGAATTAAAAAACTAAATGAATTCTCCATTTGACAATTAAAAATTTCTCAATTAGGAATTAATTTTGAATTTAAACATTATATAGACTCGCAAATATTAAATTTTCGATGAGAAATTTGAAAAACTCAATGTTGTCATTCAAAATTCTAACAAACAATGATGAATCGTAAATTTTTTTGTACAAATTAAATTGTATTAATTAACAAACGAGTAATTCACTCTCGAAAAAGGATAATTATCGATTAAAAACGTAAGAACAAATTTTAGAGCATGATTGAAGGAATTTATTTCAAGTTCAATATCATAAATAATTTTCTAGGAATTTAATTTGCAAAATGATCAAAAAATAATTTCTTAATTCAGAAAGTCTATCAATTTGAAACTTATTTTCGAATTTACTTAAAAATTACTTCTTTGTTTTACATCTTTGATTATTCCTTCTTGTATTTTTAAGTTATTATACATATTTTAACATAATTAATTTTTTTCAAAATTGACAATTTTTCATTTTTAGATAAGAACATTTTTTCGAGATTGCATTTTTTTAGTGTCAATTTTCCAGTAATTTTTTCGATGTAATTTCATATTTCAAAATCTCTCGTAGAATATGAATATTCTTTAAATTTTCGGGGTTATTGCGGCTCAGCTGATTGTGCGCTGGCGCATGCGCGAAAGTCGTCGCAGAAGATTCCAAGCGCTCCCAGATTCTTTTTCTTATTGCCGCTTATCCGCTCTTATTTGTCGTTAATCTCATTGTACCTTGCTACTTAGTAAGCTAAGTAGGGATTTCCTTGCTAAAATTCTGATTACTAATTTTAATAAACTCTCTAGCTTCCTGATGCTTATCGAATTTTATTCTTATTTATTTCTCACTATCTTGCGTTACATATAAGAGATTTAAGAAGATTGCAATCATTAAAATGATTAAATTCGTGAGTGAATAGCCCCTCGATTATTATTAGTCACTCTCGTCAACTAAATATAATCAATACACTCATACAATGGGAAGAGTATTTTTCGACGTAGAATGTTTCGTGTGCTATGTCACAAATAACGATAACAATAACTATATATATATATATATATATATATTTTTTTATTTTTTAAGGAAAATATCACTTCAAAATATCTTTTTATTCTGTACTCACAAAACACCTTATTTTTGTGGTGACGCGTTTGTGGTCATTTTCATAATTCTTTGAGTTCACTAAAATTAACTTGATTGCCTAAAATTTTGTAATTCAGTCTGGCTCCGATAACTTTCCAACTTCGGCGCGTTAGAGGCGGTAAATTTCAGGAATCGCGGACTCATCGGATGCCCTCTCTAGTAGCACGATATTATCATGAGCAAAGTAGAACACGTAGTGACAGACGCTGAATTAGTGTGCATACTATACGTGTGATGACGTTTTAAGGGTTGGACTATATCTTGAATTTTCTCAAGTTTTTGCAACTCACACGAGTTGACCAGAATTCACTAAATTTTCTAATATTACGTTGAATTTTTTTTAGGCGTAATGAAATTTTATTCGAACCGTTTGAATTCGCTCCAATCATATTGAACTTAATATAGTGCTAAAGATTTTCAAGTTCGAGTTATCATAAAAATAAGGTAGCTGTTGGACTTCGAACTTTCAAACTCATCAAAAACTACTTTCAAAAAGATATTTTTCATTTCATGAATAAATAGGTGATTCGTTCTTAACCAGTGACTGTTCCAAATCGTGGACAGTTTAACATATTCCTGTGCAAGAACTTTATAAATGTTCATTTTTGCTTCCAAAATTAGGTGCAAATAGATTTCCTGTCGACCTTGAGGTATTCCAAACCAAGGTGATATTTCGACCATCACCATACCAAGAGGACTTTGTTCTTAAGGGATACCTCGGCTATAAAACGAAAAAGCTGAATGAAGAAAGCAATAGGCCCTTGTGGATATACAAGGGTGACAAAGGCGTGGCGAGAAAAACTGAAAACTATGAAATTTTTATAGAAAGGGGGGGGAACCTCAATATGCAAAAAATTTTTCCGGGCGAATTGAAAGTAATGAAAACACGTCCAATCCAAGTTTTCGTACTCTTTCAAAGGAATGAAAAATTTGTAGCTATGAATTTCGAAGAGTACAAACCAGTTGACGTTTTTCACAAATTTGATATTGGAGCATACGGTCGCTGTTATGTAGCTCTTCCGAAGGGTAAATTGTATTCTGCGTTGTTAAAACCTTTTGTGGAAGAAACAAATATCGGCGGACTATCTTCAGCCGGACCCTCTTCACCCGGACCATCTACACCGAAAGGATTTTCAGGCTGTTGCCCACGCATTCAAATCAGGTGAATATTAATTTTTTTGTAACGAAACAAAAGGAGAAATAGGTTGCCATTGTAAATGCCAATATGCACAATTAACTGCAAAATGTCTCTTCAACAAAGCCTAACTTACGGTAGTTCAAAGCTATCATTAAATCTATTAAGTATTTATTCAAAGTAATTATCGTATATGTTCCCAAAAATATAGTTAAAATATGTTAATACATATAGCTTGTAGAAATTATGTATATTCAACCACATGAATAAATAAACTATTCACTTAACAATATGAAATTATTTTTCCCTTGAAGGTGCTGTATTGTTGCTTCAAGAGAAATCGATACCTTGTCAAATATTCGTGTCTATTTATACTTGTAATCTCATCCTAATAGGAAGTTACGAGATTTATGGAAAATGCGACTTCAATTTTATTAAAGATTAGAAATTAAATTTTTCTAAAAAAAAAATGCCAGTTATCAATGAAAATGTTAATACAAAATTATTTCATCTGGAAAATAGTTCAACATTTATGTTAAATTGGTTTTTGATCAGCCGTGTAGATTTCTTTCAACCGTGATAACGCTTTTAACAAAAGAGGATTACAATTGAAAACAAGACTACAGGACGCACGAAAAATTGTATGAAACAAATCGTTAATTTCAGGTAGACCTACAAATTCGCCTGCAACCTTATTTTGTTGGAACTCACGGGTTTTCTTAAGAACTTTGCAATGCTATAAAAAAATCTAAATTTTTACACCAATAAGTTAATAGATAAAAAAGGCCAATAAAAGAAAATGTGTGCTCTCAAAAAGACCTAATGATTAATGATCAAATGATCAGCCTAACAAAGTAAGATACAAAAAGTGAGTGAAATAACATTGTTCCTATGAAAAAGGCCTAAGTTTTTACAAATTATTTTGCAGAAAAAAAAGGAAAAAATATTTCAAAATAGTTTTTACTTGAATTTTAGTCATTAGAATTATTATTTCTAACGTTCACTATCATTTAGTTTGTTAGTTAATGACACTTTGAAGAAACATATCATTAAGCTAATGATCAACAAGATATCTCGCTCAATTTTTTATGAAACAGCCGAAAAATTCATTCTTATATCTAGATCTTTACTTCTATAAATAAAGCGCAAGTGTATTGTCCAAAGAGTGAGCAAACGATTAAAAGGGAAAGAGCAACCGAGTAGAGCGAGCGATTCCACATCTTAATCTTCTTACACTACTAATTAATAACCACTTCCTGATCTTTACGCGTCTAATCTAGGCAAATTTCATTTTCTTCTTCTTTCACGTTTACATCTCTTGTATCTGATTCTCCTTTCATGATTTTTCCGCATACATTTTTTCATTCTTTCTCATTTGCATCTCTATCCTCTTCCAACTCCTCTTAATCCTCCCATTTTTCGCCCTTCTTACATATTTTGCACTTTCTATTTTCTTTTTTCTGAAATACAACTCATTTATGACTTCTCTTCCGGATAAAAATCTCTCTATTATGGTCCATTTTCTGTCTCGCGACCCTTTTTCTAACCCACTTTCTCCTTCCTCAATCTTTCTTGAACACACACAAAGTTTTCATAATTTGCCTTTTTTATTGTTTTCTATCTGGGAAAATTTTGTTATGCATTTAGAATTTCTAAAACTCTATTTCACTATAGACTATAATAAAATTTTTAAAATTTTCGGTTATGGCACCATTCTGTATACGTGCGTTCATATTGAAGCGATTACTTGTATCATAACACAGCCACACACAAAAAAAGTGCGCAGATCTGGTAACAAGGCACACGTATTCCTGTGGATTTTGGGGCGTTGAATTCAAATTCGGTATCAAAAATCACCCATCACGTCATGGTTGAGCTATAACCTCAAAAAATCACGAAAAATCATGCACTGAGGCAAATAAATTTCAAAATAATGCCAGTGATGCAAATTTTCACTTGAAAAGCATGTCGACAACTGTGAAGGATCAACCCTTGCTTGATATCAACTTATTTAACATAACTTGACCCAACAGAACCTGACCTCACCTAACCTGAATTAACAGAAATTATTGAACTACACGTAAAGCTTTGAAAGCATATTTTCCCAGTAGCAAATGTGTGCTACATCGAATGGGTCAACTCGAGCCTAACCTAGAAATAAATCTAACCTCGCCTAACCTAACCTAACCTAACCAAACCTCACGAAACACAATTAAACTGATTATGTTGTCCCGCTGTATTTGCGTTACCGTTTTAATCAGCTTGGGCTTAACCTGCAAAGAGGTCAAACCTATCCTACCCTAAAAAAACCTGACCTAACATAACCTAACCTAACCTAACTTAACTTCACGTAACAAAATTAAACTCATTGTGTTGTCCCGTTGTGTTTGCGTTACCGTTTCATTAAGCTTCGGCTTAACATACATAGAGGCTTAACCTATCCTAACCTAACACCTCAACCCCTAAAAACTAACCCCTGTGTGGGAAATAGAATTGCGGGACTAGCGAATCATTTTTCTGGCTCCGCCATAATTTTTTAGCGCAGAGGGTAGTTTTTAAGGATTTTAGTTGGTTGAACAAATTTCCACAAATTAAGGCCAAAATTTCGTAACCATAAAAAGTTGATTTTGGATAATTCTGATGCCGGCGAAACGTTTTGATGGCCCCGGAAAGGTGTTTGCCTAACAAGGGTTGGTTTAAGGCGTTTAAATTTATTGCACAAATTTGAACAAATATAGATAAAAATAATGCACTTATATAAAGAAGATTTTGGACAATGTCGGGACCAGCGGCACGTTTCGCTAGCCCCGCCATGGCGTTTGCCTAACAGGGGGTGGCTTTTAGGTTTTGCAGTTGGTTTCACAAATTTAAGCAAATTCAGACGAAAATGAGGCAAGCATATAAAGTTAATTTTGGATAATGTCGGGACCAGCGGAAAGTTTCTTTTGCCGCGTCATAGTGTTTTCCCAAGAGGGGGTAGTTTTCAGGGTTTGAAGTTGATTGCACAAATTTAAGCAAATTCAGACGAAAATGAGGCAAACATATATAGTTGATTTTGGATAATTTCGGGACCAGCGGTACGTTTCGCTTGCCGCGTCATGACGTTTTCCCAAAAGAGGCTAGTTTTCAGGGGTTGAAGTTGGTTGCACAAATTTAAGCAAACTCAAACGAAAATGATGCAACCATATAAAGTTGATTTTGGATGATGTCGGGACCAGCTGTACGTTTCGCTTGCCACGTCATGGTGTTTCCCTAATGGGGGTAGTTTTTAGGGGTTGAAGTTAGCTGCACAAATTTAAAAAAATTAAGACGAAAATAATATTCCAATATAAAGTTGATTCCGGATAATGTCGGGACCAGGGAAAAGTTTTGCTGGTCCCGCCACGGTGTTTGCCTAACATGGGGTGGTTTTCAGGTTTTGAAGTTGGCTACCAAAATTTGTACAAAATAAGAAGCAATAATGCAACCATATAAGGTCGAATTTGGATAATGTCAGGAGCAGCGGTACGTTTCGCTGCATCCGATATGGTGTTTGCCACATAGGTGTAATTTTTAAGGGTTGCACGTGGTTGTACACATTTGAACAAATTAAGAAGAAAATAATACAACCATATAAAATTTTATTTTAGATAATGTCGAGGCCAGCGAAACGTTTGTCTAGCCCCGCCATAGTGTTTGCCTAACAGAGGGTGGTTTTTAGTGGTTGAAGGTTGTTGCACAAATTCAACCTAATTAAGGCGAAAACAATGCACCCATATAAAATTGATTTTAGGTAATGCCGGGACCAGCGGTACGTTTTTCTGGTCCCGCCATAGTGTTTGCCTAAGAGGGGTGGCTTTTAGAGGTTAAAGTTGACTGCACAAATTTGACCAAATTGAGAAGAAAAGAATACACGCATATAAAGTTTATTTTGAATTATGTCGGGGCCAGCGAAACGATTCGCTGGTCCCGCCATATTGTTTTCCTAACAGGGGTCTTTTCCGGATATACCAAGAGCCCTGAGCTATCGCATCAGAGCTCTACGATGCGCAGCACCGACCTTGTGAGGCCAAACAACGTTTTCAGATGAGCCCCCTAACTAGAATTACAAGGGCACGCACATATCTCTAAATATAATACCTCCTTTCATGAAGTCCACGGAGCAGGCCATCCACTATCATGCACCTTAGGAGGCGCGACAAGACACCCCCCTGCGGAAACCCCCATGACGCTACTCGTTTTAGTAGGCCTTCACGCCATCTGGTTTTGAGTCTCATTCGGCATAGTATGCTTTCTATCCAGCTTACAAGATGGTTTGGTACTCCACACCTTAAAGCCTCTCGTCAGATGAATTCTGGAGGGGTATTACTGAAGGTACCCTCTATATACAAGAACGCCCCCACAGCATACCTCTTTGATTCCAACTGCTACTCCAGTTTTGCGACAATAGTATGGAGTGCCGTCTCTACCGAGCGTCTTGAGGATAAAAGACGTTAGGCTGACCGGTTTGAAATCGTTTGCAGCAGTGTAACCTTCCCTTTCGGGTTTGGAAATAAAGGCTACTCTCTAGGGCAATTGTTTTCATACGATGTGGTCAGATCTCTTTGCAGAAAATCCGCGACGTGCTTTAACTCATCAATGCTGGCGTAGTTTCTGGGAAATTCCACTAGCCTTCCTCTGAGTTCCTCTTCATGCCGAAAGCTGAATGGCACCTGGGTGAGGTGTCTAGAACGGTAACTCTGGGAAAGCGGGCGACCTCTCAGAGCACGCAATCTTATCCTTGCATGCGAGGCTCTATAAGGATGGACGAACCCCTTGCCCTAGCTTCTCGTGGGAACAACCATGACAACACCAAACATAGTTGTAGTGAGTGCGGTTCAAAGCAACAGAACGCGCAGGGCTCCCTACCATGGGTCGGCGAACAATGTCTACCATTCTAGAGCTGGGGAAGCCAATGAAAATGGATTCAATGCGATGGATCGACTGAATCTCGCGAACTTTAGGTGGACAAAGCGACTGAATCATGACTTGCTAGAGTGCTACGATGCGAGTGTTGCTCCTAAACGGGGTTACATGGCACGGCCGCATGCTCTGTGGTGCGAGAAACACCCGGAGTTATCGCACTTTTCGCAGCAACGTCTGTGAAACCATGCTGAACTACTCCGAAAGGGGGCTATGTAAGCGGAACGCCTACTCTACCACAGCTAAAACAAGCCGGCAATAGAAAAAGAGAGGCGACAGTAAGACCAACCGCAAGCAGGCATCCAATAGAGGAAGAGCGATGCTTTAGGACCCGCAGAAAGATCAAAACTAAGGTTTCTCTCAAGCCTAAAGATCTGGCTGAAATGGATGACGAGCTTCGTAGACATTTTTTCGAAAAATCCATCCACTGGGCTATAGATTATTGTGTGTATTTTGGAGAGAAGTCTATGAAGTGCAACATAGACTGGACGAAGACTCAGAAAATATAAATAGCTTCAAGGAGCTATGTGATGCCCTCATAACACCTGATAAAGAATGCCCACCCATCACTACTGAGGAGGTGAAAAAAGTATTAAGAGGGAAGAAGAACTATTCCGCACCAGGACAAGATTGTATCAAAACCTTCTGGTGGAAGAAGTTTCCTTTAACCCATCAGTATTTGGCCCTTAGTCTTGCCTCATATTTAAAGTCGGAACAGCCTATCGATGGCCTGGATTGATTATCGGAAAGCTTTCGATTCGACGTTTCATAGTCTTATCATCTGTCTTTTGGACATCTTAAAGGTTCATCCGAAAATAGTTTTGTGCATAGAGAGATTGATGCTGCTTTGGGAAACCAGATTTATTATCTCATCTGGAAAAAATCGTGTTACAACTAACAAGTTCACCTTTCAGAGAGGTGTTTTTCTGGACAACACCATGAGCGCACTCCTCTTTTGTCTTACATTATAGCCACTATCTCTGGCACTTCGCCATTTCGACGGGTACTTGTGCGGTAAGCCTGCAGATCGAAAGTATAAGGTCACTCATGTATTTTACATGGGTGATCTTAAGATCTATGCTAAAAACAAAGAACAACTACGTCTAGCTCTAGGGATTGTCGAACAATATACTAAGGAAATTGGAATTGAATTTGGGTTAGACAAATGCGCCAAGGTTTATTTGAGGCAAGGAAAACTTAATGGCATCCCTGAAGATCCTAAGCTCGTTGATAGAAGCGCTATACGACACCTTTGCGCTGGAGAGACATACACATACCTGTGCAAATCACAGAGCCGCATTCAAGATGTGACATCTATAAAGGATACTCTCCGAAGCAGATACAAACCTCTCATCCGGCAGATTTGGTCTTCCGAACTGTCGGCGAGAAACAAAGTATCTGCAACGAACATGCTTGCCGTCCCGGTAGTACTATATTCATTTGCAGTAGTTCCATCGATGAAGATCGAGCTCAGGTCCCTTGATATCGGGACAAGAAAGGTTATGCACATGAACAAAAGCATGCATCTTAAGACTTCCGTTCCGCGACTGTACATCTCACGCCGTCCAGGTGGTCGCGGAATATTGAATCTTGAATGTCTTTACAACGGGATTATTCTGGGTACAGCACATAGAGTTGCAAATGGAAGAGAACCTACTCTTAAAATGGTCAGGGATCACGAATAAGTGGGCAAATGAGCGTTTCTGTACAAAGCAGCGGAGGAGGCTGCTGAAACACTCGGACTTAACTTCAGTATTACAGATAAGAAAAGTGCATCAAATCTTATCGATCTCGAGTACTCACTCCTGAAAGCCCGGATTAAGAAAGCGAAAGAGAAAAACTTTCGTGAACAGCTCCTCGATAAGAGGATGCACGGTATCTTCCACGGAAATGTGAAGGATCAGTCAATGTCTTGTAAGCTAACGTTTGCTTTCCTTAAATCGCTCGTCTGGTACGGAGGGTTTCATTTTGGCATGCCAAGACGGTGTAATTTCCACCTTAACATACCGTCGCCCCATTTTAAGCCAAGACATACTATCTAGCAGTTGTCCATCTGACGCGGGAACGACCTACATTCAAAGGCACAATGCGGCACTAAGAGTGCTTTATCACCATCTCTGTCACTCTAACGGCATTAACCTTAATATCGCTCCTCTAAATGCTTCTAGGGAAATCGAGTCAATTGTCGAGAATGGGAAGTGCCGCATATACTGGAACTTTATATTCTCGACAATTGTTTCTGATGCTCACTTGAGGCCTGGCATGGTTCTTCTTGACTTCTAGAAGCTAACCATGTTCGTTATCGAATTTTCGGCACCAACTGACCAAAACATCATAGCCAAGGAGAATGAAAAGAAAGAGAGGTATCGAGACCTTATAATGGAGTTACAACGATTGTACCCGGAATATTTTGTTAAACTTATCGTCCTTTTCATCGGCGCTCTTTGAGGTGCCAAGCTTTCACTCGCCAATGGTCTAAAAAGCATCTCTGCGTGTCAACAATATGTTTAAAGACTTGCGGGAATAATGCAGAAGGCGGTAGGCCTAGGGTCGCTCCGTGTTCTTAGGGTACGCGAGACTTTTGCTGGATCGTCGTATTGATTCCGTTAAAAAATGTAACCACATATCTCACGGTCGTGAGACGTGGTTGTAGCTGAAATTTTACGGCGATTTCGCTGAAAGCGGATGCAATTTTCCAGTTTAGCACCCGCTCCCAGCGAAATTCTGCGTTTGTCCTTATGACAAACTTTTAATTATATATGTATATATTCTTTTAAAAGTGAATCACCCCTCCCCCCTGTCCGAAATTGGTTACACTTATAAGAGTCGTTCATAAACGGAAAAGTTAGATAAAATCAAGTATTCTTAAATGCTGTGTGGTGTTTTTTGTTGATACCAATACCTGGCCTAGTCACTGCATTTAAATCTGCATTAGGCAGTTCTAAATTCAAAATAGGAGATGCAATATGGCGTCTATAATTGTCCCAATATTAAGATCTAGATGAGTCAATATTTGTTGAACAGGCCTCTATAAAACAAAACACTATAAAATGGCGTCTTGAAACAAGCACGCTTCCCATATTTCTTAAGGAGTACCAGGTTGTACTATCATGAAATGAACCAGTGAAAAAGCACTGATTTGCATTGAAATCTCTCTGGTCGAAATAGCCAGAAGCGTGTCACTGAAAACCTGTGGGAATTCACTGGTTTACTCAGTTTTATTCCGGGACTGGTTAAATCAGTGGGGTTCATTGGTTTCTCAGTATCAGTAGTCAGCTGGTCATACGTCTCATTGTCGCCTGTCAGTGATCAGCCTGTCGCGGATTAGGTATGATACTTATCATTCATCACTATTGTGGAAACAGTTGCAAACTTATATTTTAAAAACCGCACTTTCCTCCCACATGAATGAATAAAGGCCGGACTGCAATGTAATGAGATATAATATGTTACGCTTGATAATTGTGGTAAGGCCCGTCGTTATATCCATACAGCAATCTTGTGTATAGTGTTGTAAATATCCTTGAGTCTATATATCGAATTCCAAACTCAAAGAGGTCCTACAGTCAAAATATACATAATTTGTAATTACCATAATAGATAGACGATCTTCTAATTACCTTTGTTAAGAGCACATTCCCAATCACCGTACTAAGAAAAACTGCCCTGTTCGACCAATATTTACTCACTTTAATCCGAACATTAGGAGAGTTAGAGGCGCCATATTGCAACTGTCATTTACAATTTGAAAATTTGACTCCAGATTGGAATTTATCGACCTGGAAAGCTATAGTACAGCTATTTCTGAGGTATCATAAAAAATAGTAAACTTACTTAAGAATATCTTGAAATTACCGACCTGATTTTGTAGATGACATCTGCCGTATTGTAACGGGTATTGCGGTTCATACACAACTGACTAGCGTGTAATCAGCTGATACCCTTAAGGACTTTTTGCGGCGATGGAAGACCCAAGTATATCGCCTTCTGACATGGATCGATTTAAAGCGCTTGTGCCTCCTATTAAGGAAAATACATCCTCACCAAAACCTGATAAGACTGTACTGAGGTAGTCAGTGGTCCAGATTCAGAGATTCCCCCAGCAACTAGGAGGTAAAGTGATACGTCGATGCTGAAAAGGCAGAAAAGGCAAGAAAAAGAAGGGATCATCTAGACGAGCAAGAGTCAAACTTCATTTAATTAAATTTTCAGGAGAAAGTAATACAGTTTTGTATTCGTAAATCAAATCAGGAACTAAAAATAAATACACAATTATTTAATATCATAATATTTATAGTATTATTTTAATAAATAATTGATAATAAATATTTTCTCCATCATAGCGAGGACAAAAATGTGTAGTTTTCTGCTCTTCAGTCTGTGTTGTATATCATTTTTGTAATATTTTCAGAAATAAATTAATAAAAAATAAAGAATATTGTTTTGAAGGTGCTCTGTGATGGAAATATAATTTAATTATCTTGTTTATTACAGTTTCTATGCTGTTGAGTATGCGTGTGGGTCAATATTTTTCCGTTGGTTTTAAAAATCCTCCAGCAGTAAAAGTTAAATTGAGAATTTCATGATTCCAGTTTTAAGGAATACACAATACAAAACAGTATTTAGTTTTTCAATATGTTATTCATTGCTATTTAGCATCGCAAACGTAATTATCTTTTGGTTCAAGTCAATTTTTAAACTCAATTATGAATAATGCATCAATAAATTGATCTCACAACACTTTTTGTGACGTAAGTAAGGCTCTTGTAATTTTCAAAAGAAGAAATTTTGAAAGATTGTTATTTCTTTTAAAACTTCTGTGTGTTTATCAAATTTCTTAAAACATGAAGTTAGATTGGTTCTTATCCGTAGTCGAACGATAGACTAGTGCTTATTTGTAATGGAATGATTGTCGCTTTATTAACGATAACAAAATAATAGCCTAATATTCGGAGAACCCATCGATATCTAAGTAGATGATTTACCTGATAAAAACAGAAGCTTCCCGAGACTCGAGAGAGACATTTTTTAAAACAAAGAGCACTATACAAAAAAAGAGGCTGACCAAAAAGGATCGAGGTTGTGTCGACCTCATCACTTAAATCTGGAGAATCTCATCGCTCTAAGGATGGGTCAATCAAGGATTGTTTACGTAAGAATCGCAACCAGGATACTTTCAAAAAATTATTCTGTTAGAGATGGGGAAGGATACACGGATACTCATCTAGAGTTTCCGCGTTTTTTTTAACCTAAGTGACATTTCTTTATTCATCTGGACTCGCATATCCTATATGTATATGATACGTGGTTGTCAGAGCAGCTTGCTTCCCCTCTCCAGGATTCCACAGCATGCATTTTTCAAGGCAAGCACGCGGACAATTCTGTTTAACTTTTCGGTGGTCGGTGTTAGACATTTTATGAGCCCGAATGAGAACGTGTGAACAGAGATGGCATATGTGTTGATTTTCCTGATTTTGTTTGCCGACTTGAGAAAACTCTTCATAATCAATCTGAGTCTCGTAGAGAAGGCAGTTGTTAGACTTGTGTTAACTATCGTATATTGAATAACCTTGGATTTAAGAATACCCAGATATTTATATGATTCGCCTGCAGCCATTGCCTCGATGTCATTTTCAAACTCGTTCTCTAACTCTGCGGTCCCTAAGTCCCATCTGATTAAGCACACTGCTCTACATTCATCTAGTCCGAAATCCATGTGGATGTCATTAGAAGACTGCTTTGTGAAATCGATCACTTACTGCAGTTTCTGGGCTGAGCTAGCCTACTGCTTCAGGTCATCCATTTAAAGAAGATGGGTCACTTAATGACACTTGATTCAACGCTAATTACTTGATTCAACAATAAACAAAACCATAGTGTCCTGAAGGAGTCTCCTTGAAATATATTCGTCGCAAACCGTATTGACCTAGTTATTCTTGGTTCTCCATGATCAAAATACTTCATTTTTGTACCCCAAAGCCTCATCGCATGGCTTAGAAAGTCAATAATGCGTGGGCAGATTTTGTAAAGTTTTAAGACTTGGAGCAAATAATTATGCGGCACGAAAGGAAACGCTTGCTTGTGATCAATATATGTGGTCAATCCTTGCGAGCTTGAGTCATAGCAACAGCGTCTAGAGTGAATGGATCTTTACAGCCTCGCGAGTTTTTACAACATCATTTTTGTTCTTCTGTAAGAATGTAATTCTCCTCGTAATGAAAATATACCTCATCTGCAATGATAGCTGTAAGACATTTATAAATTGTTGCAAGACAGGCGATCGGTCGAAAGTCAGATGGATTTTGAGCGTCTGGTTTTTTTTGGTAACATAACATAACCTAGCATCAGATATGAGTGTTCAATGATCTTCTGAAAACACCTTGCTAACGCAAGATGCATACTTCTCAGGTACTTGTACCAAAAGTTGAGCACCATGTCCGGACCTGGAGCTTTCCAATTACTTGTCCTTTTAAAGACCGCTCAAACATCTAAAGCTGTGATGTTTGTCAGTTGCACGTCAGGGCTATTGCTTTCCCTTGCCTCCGCCAGTTTGAACTACGCAGTGTGCAAATTTCATCTGTTCATTTTTTTCCAGACCCTTACTTTGCTGTCATTCATATTCGACCTGATCTTCTACGATGGTTCTCGATCACTTGCTGGGACAAAAACTACATTTCCAGGCAACCTCTAACGCGGTTTGTGTTACGTTTAAATACGTATCATCGTGAGTAATATCCGTATGTAGTTCTAATGGATCCGGTACATGATTCTCATTATCCCTAGCACCTATGTCTTAAGCATCAGTCAAGTTTTCGTTGTCCACATCTTCCAAGACGAATTCATCAATAAGAAGCTGCTGTTCCACTTCCATTTTGATTGCAGCTATTTCAACAGTCAAAAGCAGTCTGTTTACAGTTCTTAAGCACTTTGATCTTCCAGATTCTGCTCATTTATTTTTGTTGTCAGCTCTGCGTATTTAAGTAAGAAGAGTTTATGATGTTCTCTCCTCACACTTTGCCCACATTTCTCTGCCAAAAAATAATGGCACATAACCTATCTTTGGTTGTATAAGTTCATCCACCTCTCGATGATGGGGTGGTGTTGGATCATCAGTAGGTTGCGGAAGAACGTCAATTGCTCCTGCTTGAGCGTTTGACGCGGCTTCTTCTAACTAATGTTCATTGTCGTCGTTTTTCGACGCCAACTTAAGCTGTTGTTTAATCTTTATTACTCGCTTTTCTGTAATTTAATAGTCATCCGTTTGCAATTTTTAAAAGCATTTTGCTCGAAAATCAGTCAAAATTACGGCTTCTTAATTTTTCTCAGAAAACCGCTGGTATGTACCTTTCATTGACGAGAGTACCAATTTAAACAAAAGCAAGCAGACCTAAGAGTCTCAGTGGCGCATTTCCCGTAAAGACTAGATAGGCTTCACAATAGGCCGAAAAAAGTTAAGGAGCTTAGGGTGAAATTTGATAACTACATGTCATACAGTGGATTTAAATTCAAGTAGTGAATTTATGTTAATCTAAGGATGATAAATACCTAAATACGCTAACGCGCAGACTTAGATACCGGTGTAATGTTATGAACATAAACGATGGGGCAGTTTAAAGAGAATCGAGTATGGACACTGAGATAAGTTATAAAATACAATTTAATTGAATCTAATAATCGAGAATTTAGAAAATTGAGAAAGTACGATAATTATGAGTTTAGTTAGAGAAAAGTGCGTACTTGAAATCGCATCCGAATTTGGAACTGGTTCTATATAATTAGGTAGAAATGACTTCACTGATCGTAGTATATTGATTATAATCAAAGACATAGTTTAATACAGTAGCGAAGAGGTTTCTGTTTAACATGAAAGTGCTTCTAATTGCTGTTGCAACAAGTGCTTCTAGTACTGAAAAATTACTAGAAATAATTCTGGAAGATTCCCTCAATAATTTTATTCGTAGCTTTCACAGGCTAAATGCATATTTTCAATTCGTGAGTATAATTTGGTAGATATTGTTTAAGAGGATTCTTTTTGACCATAAGAAAGTTATGCAAAGGATAGATTGCTTATTCATTCTTGAAAACACTCGTTCTAACAGTCAAGAGAAAGGAACTATCCTTGAACTTATTGATTCAAATTTAAGATAGCCTTTCAATTTTACAATTAGAACCACTAAATTAATAATAGATAAGAAATGTTACTATTTTAAAAGAGATTACCTACTCTAAGCCTGACAGTGAGGAACTTAATGAAGCTTCATTCAGATTCGTGAGGAAGACTCCAACCAATTTACAGTCTGTCAAGTTAAAGCGTGGGTGGCTTTACTCGCAGTCGGTAAGGTGTATCGACATGATTTTGGTGTCAAAATATTAAGAAGAGCTCCCT